>NC_141910.1:22325000-22482031 GCF_057802395.1 Ceratotherium simum simum
TAAATAATTTGCACTTACACGTGAACTCAATTTATACCAGCTTATTGTTAAATTGATTATGATAATTGACAAAGTTGAAATATTTTAAGAAATCATAAAACTGATAACAGGATAGTTTGATCAAATAAGTCACTGTATTTTTTAAAGATTCATACAAAATGGATATACTCCCATCTCAACATGAAATATAATGGAAAAATTTCAACAGAAAAAATGCTAATGGTAACTTTAAATCTGGAATAATCTGGTGAAGCTTTTTGTATCTATCTGCCAGACAGCAAAGCATTTTCAAAAAGGACTTTTCTTTTTTCATTCCCATCTAGGGGGACAAAACAAACATCGCAGTTTGCAAAGACAATATGAGTAATAAAGATGTAAGAACGCAGAAGTGATAAGCAACACATAAACTTCATTGCTTTTACTGATTGGTTCAGTTAAAAATAGTAACAAAGTTTACAATCAGATTTCTTTAGTGAGAAGAAATCAAGTATTCTGTAACTTATAAATTATACTAAATATTTCATGAGGATACACCAATGAGCTATTCTATGCAGTAAGACCTGGAAATGTCTTAGTACAACAATTTAAAAATGAGAACAACTTAAAAATGACAAGTTTTTAGGACTCTAAAATGTAGTTTGTAACTATGAGTGCACTTAAAAGGATTTTAAAATCCAACAAAGACTATTTTCAGTAAAAACAATGAAAATATTTACACACCACTGTAGATAATAAAAAAGTAGCACCATTAAAGACAGCTATGCTTCCAGACAAAAATTCAAGTTAAAACTTGTTGTTGCTGCTTCTGTCCCACAGCTGTCCATCAAAAGCAGCTTTTTCCCTGCGGTCTATCAAATATTTCCCTCACAAATCAATTTTACACATGATCAGCCCATACCCCTACTGAGCTGAACCTCCCCGTTAATTAAGTGAAGAAATTACCATATATATTATATTAATGCAAACATCATTCAGCTAGTAATTCACGGCTGATCTGGATAATGGAAAGGTTGAACACCCATTAACCCAAGCCAACAAAATGGGTTGGCTGAGAAATTCTAGCAGGTCTCATGTGACTCTTCCCTCTAACTGCAGCTCTGCGGTATCTGCTATTGTAATAATTAAAATCCTCCCAGTAGATCAATACTGGAATCTCTTTATGGGAAGTGCCCTGATGGAAATGTCTCAAGGAAGCTGGGGCTGTGGAACTCTGAAAAATTCATTTTTTTTATCTGACAATTATCACCACACTGCAGACTAATTCAACAGTGCACCCCTCTCACTCTGCTTTGAATGCACTGGAGATTGACATCTTAAAAAACCTAACATCTCATTTTAACAAATAAAGGCACTATTTCCACATACAGTTTGGAATTATCAGCAATCATGAAACCACACAAAAAATTAATATACATTAAGCACTTCATCTTCTGATGGCTTCCTCTGAGTTTCAGTTATCGCTGCCTTCTCCTCATTTCCTTTCTTTGTATCTTCCTGTATTGATCTCTGCCTTTTCATCTCTTAAAAAAAAGGGAAAGACATGTAAAATTATTATAAAGCTTGATATTTGTGTATTGAAATGTGAATTTACATTATCAGCTTTTTAATATATATAGCTAAATAATATTAAATTATAAGACGGGAAAACATTATAAAAAGTGGTCCTACCTGGTCTATTCTCAACATATTGACTGAAAGACTGAAGTTGAGTTTTTCTCACTGTAGAATCTTTGCTGAACACAACAGGATTTCTAAATCGTTCTGCTGCCTTTTGTAATCGCTCAGTTCGGAGATCATCTGTGCCATTCTAAAAGTAAAACCAACATGGTAAGAGAGTCCTGATCTTATAAACAGGAAATCACACATTAATAAAACAACTTTTACTGATTTAAGATAATATCAATTCAGAAACTTTTTGATGGAAAAAGGACTTTAAAGAGCTCTAAATAGCTCAACTGCAAGTTTTGTTGCCTGTAACCAAAAACTTTGGGAGACGTGGTTTAAATGGAGGATCACTCTTGATACCTTTGATTCATCTCCCTGTGTCTTCTCCCGATGATGATATGTATCATTTAAAACCCATGTTGCTGCTGTCTGTTACCCCCACGACTCTGCCCCATCGGTTTGTAAAGTCCCACAGACTTGTATACAAGAACTAGTTTCTAATTTTATGCCCATTGAGATAAACCACTAATGCTGGATGGAGGCTAATAGGTAGGATTATAACACTACCCTACTGAACTGCATTTCATCAGCTATAACTTTCCAAAGCCAGATTTGTAAGTAAGCCCTTTACAGCTAAGGAAACTACAATTATCTTTTCCAGAGCTTCCTATGTTAATACTGGTAACAAATTCAAATGGTTCTATCAACAAGAAATATCCCAGAAGACTGAACCACTGCAGTGTGTGGAAGCTGCAGATACCGAGGTGCTGTGTACCAAACAAATATTTCATTTTATACCTAATCTTTTATTATTTTTATTAAGTGTTTTGAAAGTAAATAGGGAAAGGCTAAGATGCATGACTAATAGCTAAGCCTGCTGAATGCTGAAACTGGTTATCAAAAGCTACCAAGACTTTGCCCTTCCTCTGCATTGAGACAATCAGTAATGAGGGAGTCCTCCAATGGCCTATTCTCTAGCCTCAAGGAGGCCTGGGATACAGAACCCTCAAGGGAAGGTAACAGTTTATCCTTTTCCACAAACACAGAATGCCTCATTTATAAACGTGTAAACTGGATTTTATTAAAAAAAATAAACCCCAGATCAATGCTGAAAGCTTCAGGAGAACAGATGGACACTATATGTTCTTCATAAGCACCATTTAAAAAATCTTAACTAAAAAGATCTATACAAAGACAAGCTGTTTGAAGCACACCTTTTGTTGGAATAACTCTAAAAATTACTACATAAGAGCTTTTTGGAAAGCAAAACCAATTTCATCTATTTAGATATTTCAATCTTAAGAATGAAAATATCTCTATTTTACTTTTTAAAAAGTTATATATTTATTATTAATATCATGCTTATAATATGCTAGCTATGTAGGTAGGATAGAAACAATTTTGGCTTTTATTTATTTGTGTGTTTAAGAAAAGTGTGTATTCTACTGTTATCATAATAACTGCCCAATAGTCTAAAACTCGTCTTTACCAAAATAAACAAACACAGCTAAATTTTTTGAGACCTGGCAACATGCTAAAATATCAGTGCGATTAGCCAGCAAATCCTATCTTAAGAAACCTTTTTATGACTAGGGACTTCTGCCACTTTACAAATGTATTCCTCTAAACCCACTAATTCAGTTAGCCTTTTCAATCCATTGTATTATTCTTAGGTCAGCTTCATTCTGCATTAAATCCACTGCAGAAAGCTAAATTGAACGCAAAAAATCAGACCTGATCCAGGCTTCCTTTTGTTCAAAGATAGAGACCAAAAGTCCTCTGGTGCTGCCACACACTTTCATCACCAATTTATAGAAACCGACAGTATAAGGGAAAAGCAATGAAAGTCATTGTTTTGAGACTTCAAAGCATCTCTGTGTCAGGGGAAGGAAATCCTTTCAGTCAGCAGGGCAGTCCCAATAGTCTGCAGGTGGGTGAAAATTTATAAAAGACTAGATGTGCCCTAAAGTTAGAGAAATATTAATGATACAGTGCAAGGAAAAGGGGGGAAGGCTAGAGTGGGGATAACACAAATAGTCCAAATCATCATCATCATCATCATCATCATCATCTTATAATGTGGCATTTTGGTTAAAATCCTACACAAGATTCATATTGGCACAAAATACATGCAAGTTAGTGTAAAAATTTATATTCAATCACATACCATTTTTAGGTATTAATTAAAATTAATTCTAGTTCATCTAAACAAGTCAAAGGTTGAGGATGACAGAAAAATATGCTTGAATTCTTTTACCAATATTCTTCTTAGCAAAATATAAATACATATAGAAATCAAAAATAGTTTCCACTTTTACCAACATATCAATTTAAAGTAGTAGTTTCTCTGAAAAGCAGTATGTGAATACTGGTTACCATATTGATATTTAATTCATTGCCTACTTAAAAATTTCATGTCTTAATCTTAATGTTAAGAATTTGGTAAGTGGATTATAAAGTGCCAGTGGAAACCAGAACACACAGATACCCAATCAATATTTTAAACAAGTAAGATTTACCTTACTGTCTTGCTCTGAGCTCTCAGTTATAGCTTTCTGAGCAGCACTGGAGAGTGAATTTGCCACCTGTGGCTGAGCTTCTAGGAGCTTCTTCAGCTTCAAGTCCACGAACTTAGTGTTTTGTTCTGTTAAATATGCAAATACTATGAATAACTGAGTAAGATGCATTTAGATGTGTAAAATATCAATTTAGGGGACATCATAAAAATATTAAAAAAGAAAAGGACATTAGGGTTATGAAATAACATACCAGGCCAAACATATGTAGAACTTTCTCTATATATAAACTATATGACATACTATATAACTATAGTATAACAGAGTAGTCTTTAGGTATGTTGACTATATTCTTTCTTTTTAAGTTGAGATACAACTGATATATAACATTGTATAAGTTTAAGGTGTACAATGAGTTGATTTGATACATTTATATATGGCAATATGATTACCACTGTAGCATTAGTTAACACCTCTATCACATCACATAATTATAATTTCTTTTTTGTGGTGGGAACAATTAAGATCTAGTCTCTTAGTATACACTCTTTGTATATATATGTATATCTGTCTATATATATCTGTCTATATATCTATCTATATGTATTTTCCCCCAAAATCAGTCCCCTTAAAGAATACAGTCAGGGGCTGGCCCCGTGGCTTAGCGGTTGAGTGTGCGCGCTGCGCTACTGGCGGCCCCGGTTCGGATTCTGGGCGCGCACCGACGCACCACTTGTCCGGCCATGCTGATGCAGCGTCCCACATACAGCAACTGGAAGGATGTGCAACTATGACATACAACTATCTACTGGGGCTTTGGGGAGAAAAAGGGAAAAAAAAAAAAAAAGGAGGAGGATTAGCAATAGATGTTAGCTCAGGGCCGGTCTTCCTCAGCAAAAAGAGGAGGACTGGCATGGATGTTAGCTCAGGGCTGATCTTCCTCACAAAAAATAAAAAAAAAAGAATACAGTCAACATACCTAAAGACCATTTGCTTATACTATGGTTAATAGTAGCTATGCTTACCTGAAAACCTAAGCCTGTATTTGATATAGATATTTATATAAGTAACAGCATAGGTTATATATAATAAAAAAAGCTATCACAAAGTAGATATTCAAAAGAGGTGATACATTTGATTCTAAATTATATTATTTTATAGTTTCAATTCTTATAGTATATTAAATTTATACATATATTAAAATAAGTTCTTAACATGATCTCAGACAGTTATGTATACACTGTTAGAATCCAATGTTCCTACGTGTACATATGTACCGAACATTGAAATAGGGTATACATTTACCAATACCTTCTACTGAGACAGGAGAAATATGATAAAGATGATCACATTTTGGAATGTATTAAATATGGATAGAAATTTAAAATAAATAAAATATGGCTATAAATTTTAAAATAAACAATTTCAAATTATTTTTAGTACATTATCTTTAATAAAATAGTTCAGAAGCAAATAATTCTATTTAAACAAATTCACTCAAAGCAACCCTTTAATAAAATTGTTGTAAAAAACATGCCAACCATTTGGTGAATGATATTTTTCATAAAGATTAATAAGTTTTCCAATTATAAGACTCTTAATAAATGCTATTATCATTACTTTCATGCAAATTGGTCAGTTTATATTGCCAGGCTTGTCTTTTAAACAATATCTGATGAACTATGGTCAAATCAAGATAAAAATGAAACAATTTATTATTAAAACATTATGACTTTTATATACATATTAAAAAAAAGAATTTTGGGGAAAATAAAGCAAGGATAAAAATCATAATGTATGCTACGTGCTTCCAGATTCCAGTTTGCATTCCTATTTCTTATTGCCATGAAATAAACCATAGTCTGAACTGGAAAGTCTGTCCTATGCACATGCTAACACTTATTGGCATGCTTGAGAGTTGTAAACAATGTATTAGTCAACTCCCAAAACAGAAAAACTGAGATGTATTTTCTTTTTTTGGCATACATAAAGTAGAAACAGAATTTTTAAAATGGGCAAGAGTCAAGCCTGTTAGGCCTAATATTAACCAACCTTTAAGGTATCCCACAAAGTTGCTGTAACTAAAACTAGAAAATTCTCCTCACTTTACCTAAGAAATGGCTAATTTTTCCTACCTTCATAATCTACTGTAAAATCAGAAAATATGCATCACCTATTATCACTGATTTTATACTTCCATAATTTGAATGTTAAGGCTTCAATTCTGTACTTCTGCATGCCCTCAGCAAGATGTTATTGGTTTCCGATAAAGCCTTTTGCATGGTGGTGGTTGTTGTGAGAGGATGGGTAAGCAACAACAATCTTTTTCTAAGAGAAAAATAAAACTCACCCAAGTTCTACAGTATTTTAAATAAAAAGAAGTAAAAGGCAGTCCTAATTTGGGGTCAAACATTTAAAAATTTTCCTTAAATACCAGCATTCGCCTGGACTTGTACAATTATAAATATACTGACTTCTATCTAGTAAAAGTATAATTTAATACTAGACCATGAAGGAGCTACTGACAAAAATGCATGGGTTTTCTTGTGTGCTCCCTATAGTTAGGAAGGCCCTGGTTGATTGTTTCTTATAGAAATAACGGCATGATTTCAAACAGGGAAAGAAACAAAGCAGGTTAGCATTGCAGAGGCATGCCAGGGCTGGGAAGAAAAATACCTGCTCTCGCTCCCTTCAGCTTTTTACAGGAAAAGATAAATATTAGGCACTTCACTCCTTTACCTTTAAGTCTAGAGAGATTGCCAAAGACTTTTTATTGCTATAAGAATTCAATTCAATAAGCATTTATGGAACCCCTTGGGTATACGAAGCTTTGGATTGCTACCTGCTGCTGACTTATAAAGGCAATACACATGGAACATTCATCTATTAAACCATGAGCAAGTATCTTTATATTTTAAACAATAACTTAGAACGTCAATTGCCAATATGATTATTGGTATAATATTTATTGATATAAGATACGAGATTAATTTAATAGCAGTCTATATAAGCAGTTTTCAAAGTATCTTATTGTAATCAGTTATTAAATCTAAGATAATTTATTAGTAGTAATATCTGAATAGTAAAAGTAAATACAAAATTTGAAAAATAATAGTACAACTAAGACTATCAATTCTAAACCACGCCAGAAAATCTGATCCACGGTTTAGATTTACATTTGAAGTATTCCATAGGTACTATGTTCATATATATATATATATTTTTGTGTGTGTGAGGAAGATCAGCCCTGAGCTAACATCCGTGCTAATCCTCCTCTTTTTTTTTTTTTTTTGTTGAGGAGGACCGGCTCTGAGCTAACATCCATTGCCAATCCTCCTCCTTTTTTTCCCCAAAGCCCCAGTAGTTGTATGTCATAGTTGCACATACTTCTAGTTGCTGTATGTGGGACGTGGCCTCAGCATGGCCAGAGAAGCAGTGCGTCAGTGCATGCCCGGGATCTGAACCCAGGCCGTCAGTAGCGGAGCACGTGCACTTAACCGCTAAGCCACAGGGCCGGCCCAGGTACTACGTTTATACCTCACAACACCACACCAAAATATTTAGGCTGAGAAGGGAATCAATTACTGAAGGTCTACAAATTGTCTCATATAAAATATAAAAGTGAATCTCAGTAATAAGAGAACACAAACTACAATTTGCTATTGCAATTTTATGGCTGATTTTAACATTAAATCTAAAACAAAATAACATAAAATTGATGGAAAGTGGATTTAGCTAAATGAATTGTGGGGGTATAAGATGTAATAAAACCACAAAAAGAACTTATTATCATTATTGATGACATAACATTAAAAATATAACGATAAAGTTTGCCATGCAGCAGGACACAAAATATTTATAATTTAAAATTACCGGGAGTATCAAGGTCATTTTCTAAGTTAGTAAGTTCATCTCCACCTCCTACAACAAAGCCTTCAGGAATCTCCTCGTTAGTATCTATCTGAATATTATCATTTTCATCTGTAGGAACATGTAGCAATAATGTTAGTATATTATTTCTATTTTAAATCATTTGTCCAAACCACTAAAAAAGAAAAACCAGGAAAAAAAAAGAAAAACCAATATTTTAATGATAGTTATTAAAATTCAGGTCTGACACAGATCAGCAAGTTAAGAAATAAGTTTTAAGTCACTTTTTCACTATTAGATTAATATTTATATTTTACATTCATATGTCAAAGATGAATTGTCCCATCAAAGCAGATGCAAAAGTTTTGATAATGTGCCACATACTGTCTCTGAATCACTGAGCTAACTGGGTCCTTTTATTTTAAAATGTAATCTATTAGTAACCTCTAATAACAGCATACAAAAATGAAGTTGGTTTGGTAACAAAGTCATCAAATAATATTTCTAAATTTCACATTTTTATCATTTACTAGATATAAACATATAAAGAAACAAATCATTCTTTATAAGTTTGTAGCTATATTTAAGTCATTGGTATGAAGACTTGAATACTTTTGTGCTATTAAGGAAATATTATCATAAAAGCATTAAGGATAAATTAAGAGACAAGACTGAGACTAGAATAGACGGTACCTTTATGCAAAAGAAAGTTCAGAAACAATGAAGACAGTACCTCATGGAAGACTTAAAGCTGGGAAAAACTCTTATTATTCAAAACTAAATACGTGAGAATGAAGAAGTCTCAATCTGTTTTTTATACACTTAGTAAAATGTTTTAGGTCACAATTAATTAATGGAGTCACTTTTTTATACTAAAGATTTCTATTATATATTTTTTCCTTTCTAAATCCTAGAGACAAAATTGGCTAAGAAATTTTGAATTTTACACATTTGAAAAGGCATGGCAATCATCTGATTTGCTTATTAGAGGTTTAGCTTTAAATCTGGCTATTGACAGGCAGTGTACCTTTTGGAGAAATATCTGTCTAGCCCTGGGAGTTGAAGAATACCCCTACTACTCTACAGTCTATTTTTTGGGGGGCAACTTTTGTTAATAATGAGGTATTCAAAAGGTTATTACACTTGAGAAATTTCAAAATTCTATAGCTTTGGTTTAATCCTTCAATATTTGTCCTTTTCCCTGTACACTTTTGTGTTTGATTTTGGGCTTCCTGAGTTAATATTTACTATGAGCATTAATATTAATAATAATAGTTTACATTTATAGAAGACTTCTCATGTACTATGTAAGACATTTAGAAGAATGCAACAAAGAAAAAAAAAGACTGAGAAATGCCCCCAGGGGAAAAACATTGCTAAATGCTTTCAAATCACTAAGGCATTACACTTGACTAGTTACATTAAGTACAATCAGTTGAGAGACCTTTTCTAATCAACGGTGCTTAGCACAACTATTTGACTAATTTCATGAAAGTCAGCATCTTCATCTTCATTATCTTCCAAAATTCTTCTCTAAATAATTTTGTAGTAAACATAAATGAATTAACAAATATTCCCTGTGTGCTAAATAAGTATTCAGAATACTTCCTCGTAGTACTGTCAGAGAACTATCAATAGTTTTTAGAGTGCAGTACTTGGTTGCTACCAACCAGCCTCTATTGATTATTACTGACCATAATTAATCTAGAGAGAAAGCACAAAATTCAACATTCATTCATTTATTCAAGAAACTTCTACTGTATACTGTATCTGCAATTTATAAAACACTGCCAGATGCTGAGGACATACCAAGTTGTATGAGATACTTATTTCACCTGAAAGGTTTACATTCAAATGACTATAATACTATGTAGGACAGGTAAGTGTTTTGAGGCAAAAATAAAGAACGGAGCAAATTCAAAAGATGAAAAGATTACTCTTTGCCAATACCACCAGGAATTGTTTTTTGGAAGCACTAGCCTTTAAATTGGGTCTTGAGAAATATACAGGATTTCAAAAGGTATAACTGAGGGGAGGGCATTACTGGCACGAAAGCAGGAAAGGGTAGGTTATGTTCAAAGAATGGTGTAAAGTTCTATTTGGCTCAAGCATTCTTTTAAAGGAAAATAACAGGAGGTTAAGACTTGAAAGATAGAACTGCAGAGAGCCCTAAAGGGCAGAATGAGAAGTTTAAATTTTACTCAGGAGGAATGGAAAGACATTAGTGCTTTAATATGATCAGCATTGTGCTCCTTAATTTAAGAGCAGTCTATATAAGCAGTTTTCTACCAAAGTGACTTATTGTAATCAGTTGTGAAATACGTATAAAACAATTAGTAGTAATATACGCACTGAAGCTTACGTCTTTTATAAACTAGAGTACCTTCAATATTATTCCTATAATATCACTCTTGCTTACATTCTTATATGCTTTCTATGTGAAGGAAAAAGTGGTCTAGGGATTGTGCATGGGAGTTTACTATGCATCATCCTTCATGAGAGATTGCTGACCTAGATGTTCGACTGGAGAACAGAAAGGCTGGAGGCAGAAAATCCAAGTTGGAGAGTGTTATAACCCCCAGGGCAAGCAGTATACAGAGCCTAACCTAGGACAAAAGAATTGGGAGTGGGTACTGATTTGAAAACCAACCGGATATTGGGTGTTTGGGGGAGAGATACTGAGAAGAGGAAGGGGGAAGCAGATGTCAAAATTGACTCTCTAGCCTGAGTGACAAGAAGGATGGCATTACTATGAAAAGAAATAGGTAAGTCTGGAAACGTGATTGGATATGGGTACTTTCAGTTTCTCGGGATATGCAGAAAATTGTACCTCCTTTCATCACTCACTTATACAGTGCCGGGTTCTGGTGTGATGTTATACAGGTGCCATTCATTTTATTTCCCAACTAAATGAAATCTCTATCTACATTACCACTCACCAGTAATGTTGAGTGGGTTAACTCAATGTTTATATATAAATTGCTAACCTTAGACAGAAGAATTGCTACCTGAAAGGACAAGAGTAAAAATTGATCTCCTATACGGCTCAGGTCTTCTTAAGAAGGGATTTCCACTTTCTTTCCATTCACTCACTTTAGTTTTACGATGAACCCTTGAATTCTTTTCAACAGTAAACGTTACACATTTCTTAACACCTGTGGAAATACACTAAATACATTCAAGCAGAACTAAAGTGCATGTGTGTGTGTATTTAAGATACTGCATATTACATATGTGAGATATATTTATACACACACATACCTATCTTTATGGCTAACCACTGAAAACCCAGTAGGTGAGTGTGGCAGAAAGTAAACTAGAGATCCATTACACAATAGAAGTTGGTTTGCGAGTATGGCATGTATAAGGTATGCAGGAAAAGGTAAAAGGAAATTGGATATGCACAGGAATGAGACAATGCATTCTAGTTAACTCTGCATAACACTATAAGCAAAATGGGGATCCCAAAGGCATGATTAATAGCATAGCCATAAGGCCAGTCTTAATATCATTTATCATTTATAAATAAATTGAATGAAAAACCAGGATATTTGGTGACAGTAAAAAAAGAATACTTGCACTTTTAAAAAAAGGAACTGAGGCTATCATTGAAAAATATTCAGAAAATATATTCAGAAAAAAATTTCTCATTTGTATCATGATTTTTTATTCTTATTGAAGGTCCCTATAAAATTCATAACTTTTAAAGTTATTCTATAGAAGTCAAACAAAAGATAGGAAACACAATACAAATATATTATTAATAGAAGCTGAAAATAAAAATTACTGAAGAATTATAAGATTTTATTTTGGTTCAACAAATTTAGACAGATCTATCTGCCATAACTGAAATAAGGATAATGCAGGCATACAAACATTCTCAGGGACAAAATAAAAAACCATTTCCTTTATTTATTTGAAATGCAAAAACAAATTACACTACTTTATCTAAATCGAAAAGAGGCAAAAATGTCAGTTTAAAAGTTAAATGACCCTAACCCAGCTCAAACCAAAGTGAGAAGCTACAGAATAAATACATATATATACAAAATATATATCATATATAAGAAATATATGATATAACATAATATCATCGTAAAACGAGATAGACACCTTCTTTGCAAGTGCCCATGGACCATTAACAAAAATTTAACATTTATTTGGCCAAAATAAAAACTTATTAATTCCCAAAGCAGAAATTCAGGCCATTTCCCTGACCACAATACCGTACAACTAAAAATGAAAATACCAAACTTTGCCCCCAAACACCTGCACCTTGCCAAGTAAGATCAATACAATAAAATGAACCCACAAGTTTGTTATGTAGAATGGGGATTTTAAGATGACGCCGTTATAGGTCTACAACCACAAGTGATGCAGAAATTGAAAAAACATGTGTAGTACACCACACTATCACCTGATTCTCTCGTAAGCCCTAAAATTGTGTCAAAGACAGACAAGTAAAAGCTAGGCTGTAGCTCCTTGGCCAGGGGCGATTCTGTTATTTCACAAGAATTAGGCTATTTCTGGTTGCAATAGGATGCCAGTGGGTTGCTTGAACACATGGCTCTACATAACCTAAAATATCTTGAATATATCTTCTGTTGGACACCATGAAGCTGAAGACACCTCACCTCAAATTTATTAAGTTTCCTTTCCTCACTGAGCCTGTTTGCTGCTTCAGAATAGAAAAAAGCAAGCTTTCCAAGTAGGTTCAGGCAATGAGTCTGAGTAATGATCATGTTCAACACATTCCCCAGGCTGTGCTTCCACCTTACTATTTCAGCTCTTCTTTGCCACTCTGGACCACTGCTTCCAAAATCTTCCTACCCTAGTCCTCCATCTAGGCTGGTCTCTACTCATTTCTCTCTCCTCCTTTCACGCTAATCCTTATTCAGACTTGATGATTCCCACTACGCATTGGAAGAATAGACACTAATTTGTTAATTCTTTCCCCTGACTTATCAACCTCATAAGGTCATTTTCACTTAGGAATTAGACTCTTGTGAACTCATGTGAATTTCTAATTTGCTATGCAAGGGTCAGCAAACTATAGCATGGGGGCAAAATCTAGCCCACTACCTTTTTGGGGTAAATAATAGGCATGCCCATTAATTTACACATTGTTCAAGGCTGCTTTCAGGCTACAAGGGCAGAGTTGAGTAGTTAAGACAGAGACCATATGGCCTGCAAAGCCTAAAATATTTAATCTGGCCCTTTCCAGGAAGTTTGCTGAATCCTGGCTTAGCACAGTGGCTGGCACCGCTCAACAGATAAATGCATATGTATGAACGGTTGAATTTCAGGCAGGAATCTTACCCTCTCCCTTGTCCCTAAAGGTCTTTTCCCCTATTCCCAGCCTCAATAGCTTCAGCTTAGACCTGAGGCCAGAAAAGACCTGGTATGATCCATATACCTTTATGAAGACAGGCCAATATCTACTCCTAAGGTCAGGGAATAGGCCTGCTCCACTTGTTGTAGGTCAACCTTAGCTCTGATTAAGAGCCTACCATCTCATACGTGGTGGCTTCCAAAATCCAAGGTATGGTGTGTCCTACGGGAGAAATGGGCCCTGGTTGCTTTGGTCTCCTTAGGGTACAGAGTCTAGAATCTTCAGCAGGTTCTCATAAGTCATCTGTTGAACCTTGTCCCAGCTTCATTTCACCCTGTTCTAATCTATATTTCTTTGCTAGCTCCGCAGATCCAATCCTCATTTGTTCTTTTTTTTTTTTTTTTTGTGAGGAAGATCAGCCCTGAGCTAACATCCATGCCAATCCTCCTCTTTTTGCTGAGGAAGACTGGCCCTGGGCTAACATCTGTGCCTATCTTCCTCCACTTTATATGGGACGCCGCCACAGTGTGGCCTGACAAGTGGTGCCTCAGTGCATGCCTGGGATCCGAACCCGGCCGCCAGCAGCGGAGCGCGCACACTTAACTCCTACGCCATGGGGCCGGCCCCTCTCATTTTTCTTTATTTGCTTTGTTGATTGTTAAATGACATCAGAATCAGGTCTTCACTTTCCCTAGTTACCAAGCATGGAAGATACTCATTCTTTGGGTTGTAGCACTGATGAAGTCTCTCTACCTAGTCTAGTCCTGGCTTAGCCTCAACTGGGGTTGGATTATAGAGATAAGACCAATTACATAACTGCCCTATCCCATACCATTAATCAAAAATTTTTAATTCTTAGCCTTTTCAGAGTTATAACTCATTTAGCATTATCATCTGCTCACCACCAGGGAAAAAAAATTAAAAGAGATGCTGCTTGCCTCTTTATCCCATTATTACTGTTCTCCTATGGGTTTATGATGCCATAGGAAAGTAGCATTAGTAGCTTTAGGACAGTCTATCTGGAGGGTCAAGAATCTGAGGGTTTTTTCCTATCATTCAGAGATATAATGAGGCAAAGATTTTTAAGGCTTACTTGGAACATCTGGAATTTTTATGATATCAAAGAAACATCTTGTTATTAATAATAGATGAAAGTAAATTATCATAGCTATATAAATGTAGCTGTGAGCAGTTACCAATATTACTATATAGTAGAGAGTGTAGAAATTGCAATAAAACTTCTGAATGATAAGAGTTGAAAAGGTAAGATGAAGGATTTAACTAAGATATAAACATTCTGAGAAGACCAGAGGGATAGATACACAGCTGTTTGGGAAAGCAGCATTCAAATTTATGAGATGGAAGGTTATATGCTATAGGCGTTAGTTGGAATTCTCTACAACAGTAAGCTTTCAATATAGGGAATCAATTAGAAACAACAACAGTAAGTTTCAGTTTACTGAAGTTTTGAAGAAACTTAACATTGACCTACAAATAGCCTACCTTTGTTTCAGTTCTCTAAGGTCTTACTTGAGTTGTCACTTGCCTACTCTTCAGAGTGATTTTAGCATTCTAAGATTAACTCAGGACAAGTACTTGGCATGTTTTAGTAGATAAATAGGTTGTACAGCTTTGAAATAAAAAAAAAAAAACCCACAGGTCTCTTGAATATACTTCTCTTAAATAAAAATGTAAAGAGTTCCAAATTAAAGATGCCCAAATTGAGCACTGAGAGGCAAAATTAAAATTCTCTTTAATTATATATATAGTCCTTGTCCCAACATCAAGCTTAGAATAATTTCTGCAGATATTGAAGAAGACCCTCTTAGAATAAGGAGACTAAAAAAAATGGATATCGGACTTATTTAAAATTCTTACATGTCAGGCAATAATACCAGAACATTGTTAAAGCTACTTTCTAAAGATCTAGTTCAAAGTGAAAATCTTTCATGCGAAAGCTCACCACAAACAAGTCTTGTGATCTAGATGTTGAGGACTTGATTGCATTTTACTCAATCCTAATACAATTAATGAGGCATCATGCGGAATCACAAACCAAGGTCTGTATGAGTTTTCTCTTAAATCATATCCTAAGAAAGTACTTCTTGAGTTGTTAAAAATTATACCAAAAAGTTGATTTGGAAAACAGCAATAGTTATCTTGTGATTTACTATGCTTCCTTTATGTTTTTTGCAACATATCAATAAGTTAGAAACTTTATATATTTGATAAAATATTTTGAAGTAAGAATAAAAAGCCCCAAAAGGTCCACTGCAGATTTCTGAGTTGTCTGTAGAATATGATACAAGATTCTTTAACTCACCTCCAGATGCCTTTGACCTTTCTTTCAACTTTGCTGCAGCCATTTCGCCATAGCTGGGAAGTTCTGACATCTTCACTCCAGATCGAGCTTCTGCTATTAGTTGACGAGCTCTCTCTCTCAGCTGCCGACGTCGCTCTTCATCTTGCTGCTAAGATATATTGAACAGTTGCCAACTCAGTAATTGACAGAAATGCAATTTCATTTTCAATCTGATCATCATGATAGTAACTGGTTTACAGCATGGTGCTTGGCCCACATTATAAATAGGATGCTCTGTATCAGTTGGATGTCACGCCATTTTTAAAAGACATCCTAGAATCAGATTTTTAAAAAACATTTACAAATTATTGTATTAAAATGTCTGTTAAAAATTCAAACTAGCCTTTAAATATGTTCGGCAATATACATTACTGAGATAATAGCAGGTATTATTATTAATAAAATAATCAGGCTAATAGAAAAAAGTCACAATACTGAACATAGAATTCCAATTAATACAATATTATTTAAGAATAAAATTTAACTTGTAATTTTGTAATAAAGGCATAGAGCACTGGCTAAAAGTCATCTCTGACAGCAGAAAATGCCACTACACCACGTTGATCAAATATAGGAATTAGTATTTTTAGGAGGCTGGAGTCAGAATGGGGATAGTACATTAGTTACACAGTTATTGTTGCTGGTAGTTTTTAAATCAGAATTGAGTAACTGTTGGACTATCCCCATTTCTACTCCCTCTCCCCCCAGATGCAGACTGAGAACAAAAAGTAAAATCTAATGTGGTTTTTGATATTTAAAATAACTAAAAACTACAGAGAACTAATAACTAAAATAGTTTTTGCCTACTAAAAAGGGTTATTATGAATCGCAAATAATCAATGTGAAATTGCTTTGTAAACTGGAAAGTATATAAAATAAGGCATTATTATGACCAAACAAAGCCTAAAACAATCTGGCTCCAACATATCTTTGCAGTGTTATCTTCTCTTAACCTCTCCCAACCTCCATAAAACCTCACATCTATTTATACAGAATTGCTTGTATCATGTAGTTTCATGTACCCTTGGATTTGAATATGTTATTTCCTCTTCCTAGAATGTTCTTCTCTCATCTTATTTAACTTCTACTCATTCTTCAAGATTCAGTTTAAATGCACTAAACTTCCCCTGACTATTCTTTTCTCCTCCCCACTGATGGAATAAAGTTTTCCTTCCTCTATGTTACTATAGAATTGTGTGTGTGTGTATTATTACTTTTTAAAGATTTTATTTATTTATTTTTTCCCCCCAAAGCCCCAGTAGATAGTTGTATGTCATAGCTGCACATCCTTCTAGTTGCTGTATGTGGGACTCGGCCTCAGGATGGACGGAGAAGTGGTGCCTCGGTGCGCGCCCGGGATCCGAACCCGGGCCACCAGCATCGGAGCGCGTGCACTTAACCACCAAGCCACAGGGCCGGCCCTATTATTACTTTTTAAAATAATACTTGTCAAGTTACACTATAATTCTGCACAAATGCTTCCCTCTCACTAGAACTGAGCTACTTGAAGGCAGGAGCTATATCTGATTTATCTTTGTATCTCTAGTCCCTAGTACATATCGTGGTACTTGCTACAGAAATTTCAAGCATGAAAACTTATAATTTATACCCTCAAAAGCTTATAATACAGCAGGAATGATAAAACAGCCACAACAAGGAGGTCTGCTGGAAATGCAGCAAGATTCAGAACAAAGAAAGAACATTTTTGGCTGTGGGACAAACAGAAGGCATCATGGTATCATGGTTTTTGAGTTGGGCCTACAGAATGAGCCGGATTTGGAACGAGTAGAAATGGGAGTCAGTAGTGAGGTGAGTCAGTGTAGGAGAGACCAGAAGGTAGAAAAAATACACAGACATAGAGGTAAGAAAGTGTATTGGGGGAAAAGTACATAGGCTAGTTTTCCTGAGCATAAGGCAAAAATAACAACAGAAAGACAAGGAAAGAAAAATAAGGCTGGGTAGATAGACTGTAGAGGCCCTGTCCAACAGGTTGAAGTACTTTATTTTTATTCTAAAGACAGTGAGGGCCAACTAAAGGTTTGTTTTTATGTTTGTTTGTTTGTTTTTTGGTCTAGGGGAATGACCAATCAGAGGTGTATTTGAGAAAGATTAATCTGACAACAGTGTATAAGATAGGTTGGCGTAGAAGGATAGAAAGAGACTAGTTAGGAGGCTCTTAAAATAGTCCAAGGAAGCTGTAATGAGATCCAGAACTAGGATGGCAATGGGAATGGAAAGAGACAAGTGTAAGAAATATATTAGTTACCTGTAAATATACAGGTACCAACTCTTGGTAACCGATTAGATGTGGAAGGAAGAAAAATCTGACTCAGAAGTTTTAAACTTGGGCAACTAGTGGAATTGTGGCACTAAAAATAGAAATAGAAAAGCTAAGAGGAACTATAAGAAGGGAAAGAGAGGAAGTTTGGGGTAAGGCAGACTGTGTTTGAGAGGCTGGCGGGACATCTGAGTAAAGATATTAGTAGGTAGTTGGGAAGTGATGTTGATGCTAGGAAGTGAAGTCAAACTATGACTACAGAGCTGATGGCTGAAGTTACAGGGATGTATGAAAGCACCCAAAGAGGTACTATAGAGAAAAAGGAGGGCTACTGACTAAAACATGGAAAACATCTATATTTAGATATGAGGAGACAAAGGAAACACAGAAAGAGGAGGAGGAGAACTAGAACACTGATATACCCCGAGAATCAAAGTAGAAGAGGCTTTCATGAACAGTAATCAACTGCAGTAGATATTAGAGGTTAATGAGTCTAAACATTAAAAAAGGGCAATCCAACTTGCTAGACAGTATCATTAGGGACGAGGGTAGACCAGACTGGTAGAGCTCAAGCCTACGCAATTCTTTCACAAATTTTGAGATGGCTAGAAAGGAGAACTGTCAAAATTAATGGAGATAGATTAATAGGGGTATCAAATGAACCCAGAGACAAGCTTGAAGCTCCCAGTGGACAAACTGAAACAATTTCAGTATCAAAAGAACAATGACTGCAATGAATTGAATCAATGAAATCACACACTGAATCAATGAAAATTCATCAATTCATTATGATATTTGAAAAGTTTCTCAGAAGGATATATAAACTCATTTGAGGCAGTTTTTTTTTTTTTTTTGTGAGGAAGATCGGCCCTGAGCTAACATCTGCCAAAACCCCTCTTTTTGCTGAGGAAGACTGGCCCTGGGCTAACATCCATGCCCACCTTCCTCCACTTTATATGGGATGCCGCCACAGTATGGCTTTGACAAGCAGTGCGTCGGTGTGTGCCCGGGATCCGAACCAGCGAACCCCGGGCTGCCAGCAGAGAAGCGTGCGCACTTAACCACTTGCACCACCGGGCTGGCCCCTTGAGGCAGTTTTTAAAATAATTCCTTAAAATTAGAAATTAGAGGAAAAGAATCAAGCAATTATCTTTCCAGTGGGAACTGAATTTTAGGGTAACTGAATAGTCCCAGTTAATGAGAGACAGCTCTAGTTTATAAAATAATGCCAGCTATAATTATTATTTTAAAAAGGTAAACTTATAAAAACATAACTTTGCCATTCATAAAAGAATGACTGATTCTGGCAAAGATTACCAACTGTTATTAAAGCTCTCAGGTAAATGATGGGGAACTGGATATTCATATTATGCTCTGGCAGACTGTGTTTTCCAAAAATGGCTGCAACAGTATTTCTCATCTCACATGCTCTCTGCAATGTGACCTTGCCACTCCCTCATCAAGAGGTAGAGTTTAATTCCTCTCCCCCTGAATCTGGGCCAGCTTTAGTGACTTGTATATAGTCAACAGAATATAGAAGTGTCGCAGGTGATTTCTAAGGCTGGGTAGGAAAGGCCCCCTTTGCCCAGTTCACTTGAAATTCTTGAATTTTGTACTGTCTGGGAACCCAGCTGTCATGCTTTAAGAATCCCAAACTACATGTAGGTGCTCCAGTCCACAGTCCCAGCCAACTTCAGCTTTGAGTCTTCCTGGCCCAAGTGCCAGAAATGTGAATGAAGAGGCCTTCAGATGATCTCAGCTTTTAGCCATTTTGAGTCATCCTCAACTGTTCAAGTCTCCCCAACTGAGGCCCCAGACAATGTGGAACAGAGACAAAGCATCTCCTCTGTGCCCTGCCTGAACTCCTGACCCACAGAATTTGTGAGCATAAAACTATTTTACACCACTAAGTTTGGGGTAGTTTGCTACACAGCCATGGTAATGGAGACACACGATTTAGTATTATCACACAGATTATTTCCTAGTTGCAAGGGGAAAATCTAATTATAAATGGATCTCTCCATTAGGGACCACTAACCTATGGTCATATCTTAGCATCACTAAGGTTGGGTCAATCATATGTCATATGTTTTTTGATGTGAAGCACATGAAGTGCACACCACCTATAATATTCTAGTCCAAATGTTTAAAGTGAATCCACTAAGCCTTTAGATATTATTTCCAGTTTATTATAAATACAAGGGAGAGAGAAACATGATAAATGACATAGCAAGGAAGTAACCAAACGAATCCAGAAGGCAAGATATTCAGGACAACCAACCTCGTCATTTTAACATGAGAGAGTTATGAAAACAAACACACAACAAGAAAACAACTAACCAATCACCATCACCACCAACAAAAGGGACTTAACCAGATGCAATGTATAGTCCTGGGTTAGATACTGGTTTGGACAAACAGCTGTAAAGGACATTGTTGAATGTAATTAGAGAAATCGGAATACAATCATAGTATTAAATGAGAGGAAGTGCAACTTGACTGAAAAAAATAGTTTATACAGTAGTAACCCTCATTTTATCATTTTGGCAAAATAAACATACAAATAAACATATGTATAGAAAAAGACTTGGAATGGTATTCACAAAGTTGTCATGATGTTGACATCTGGGTGTGGAAATGTGATATTTTTGTTTTCTTACTTTTGTTTGTCTTTATTTTCTGATTTTCTATAATCCACATGTACTACTCTTGTAATAAATTTATTTAAAAAAAGAGACTCTTGGGGGAAGGAAGGAAAGAGATGAGAAGGTAGGCTTCCTGGGGTGGGTGGTGGTTGTGGTAGGGGCAAAAAAAAAGGAGAGATCTAACATTCAAGGGAAATTTTCTTGGTATTTAGAGACACAAGCTTATTTGTGGTTAGAGGAGTAGTAAGCACTGGGCAGGGTGAGACTAAAGATGCAAGAATAATATACAAAAATCCTCAGTTCATGATTAATATTTCTGAATGTGGAAAATATACTAGGAAAAAGAGAAAATGCAGGCTTGATAATGGTGATTTTGGTGATGGTTGCTCATATTTCCTCAGCTTTTATGTACTAAGTGCTTTATATGCGTGATCTCATTTAATTTTCACAGCCCAATTTTTACCAATGAGAATAGTATTTAGGTTTAGAGTTCGCAGGTCACACAGCTAGAACTGATGTCAGAGCCAGCAGTCCAGCCCAGGTCTGTTTGACTACAGAGCCCTTGCTCTTAACCACGGAACTACTTCATCAGAAAAAGTATCAAATTACATGACCAACTAAGGAAAATTGAGCTTTTACTAAACTTTCATCTTTCAAACTTAAGAAAAGTTAAGACCACTAATAAAAACCATTATTTGACATGCTTCAGGCAACTAGGTTTAAGTGAATTTCACTGCGTGAACAATAACTTCTTGCAGAGCTGGAATTTGGTGATGCAGACTAAGATGAAGTGGTCTTGGGTCATCTTAACTAAGTCAAAATGAAATAAATGATTCTACCTTTCTGAATATGAAATGAGAACCTAATTCTTTTCTCACAAGCTCCTACCTCCCCTTTGCCTCCCCCTCCTCTCCCTCATCCCCCAATACTACTCCCATCTGCAAATGTTTCTGAGAGCTTACCAAGAGTGTAATTTAAAGCAGACAATCCTTAATAAAACCAACTCTAAATACTAATTAGGGACACTTTATCAATTTCCATGTAAATTGTTTGTTTGTACCTATTTACCCGTCATTGTTCTCTACACAATAGAAAAAAATGCAAATGAACAAATCAGAATGCAGCCCTAATGGGACCTTCTGTTTATAAGCATTAGCCCAGAGGTGTGCTGTAATTCAATTCTCAAGTAGCAAGATTTAGCCTCATTAACAGACTGCAAGGGCAGGTTACAACTCATAAAACCCTACAGTAAACAAAGTTTATGGACACAGCACAAAATCTTGAGCCTGATTGACAGAATTCTAGTTCCCTATCAGATTGCCTTGATTTACTTTTCTACTAATGTCCTAACACCACAGAAACAATTTTGCTTGGGCCTAGAGCTCTCCAGTGGGATGGCATATCTGTGTTGTTTGTTTTCTCATCCATTAACTTCCCTTAAGACAAAGAACCAACTGAGAAAATAGAAGTTAATTGTTAAGAGCAGAAGGAAAAGCTTGTAATTATAGCAATTGATGATTCAACCAATTTTAATTTAATTGATAGTATTAATTTCCAAATTCATTATAAGTACAATTATTTCATTTTAATTTTTATATATAAGCTCCATTAAAGGTTGACTTTTGCAGTAATATTTAAAGATTAGACAGCAACAATATCTATGCATCTTTTACACAAAAGTACTGTTTATGTCAAAGGAATAAAATGACCAGAGAGTACGGATGATGATTATTTTATTGTTTTTGTATAGCATTCAGCGCAATTGCTCAAATACATTGATAATGAATATTTCAGACAACGATGGTTTGCCTAAACCTACCCAAGTACAGAAATGTGTCATTGCTATCTATTTTGACCATTCTGCATTCAAAAGAAGACAGAAACTCATAGCTACAAATAAATCATCTATTTACTATGTCTGCTGAAAAAAATAAAAGCAATCTTTTCATTGGGATGCAGAGGTAAAGTAACTCAGAAGACTGCTGTCATTAAAAAGAAAAGTACACTTGACAAATTCAATACATAGGAAACCTATGTATCTTTCATTTACCTGCTTAGTCTAAATATACTTAAATAAATTGAAGTAGTTAGGCTTCTTATTTCTAAGAATGGGCCTGATGACATTTACCTTTTTCTATGTAGTATTATTTAGAGTTAGACCAAGTTATGTAGGATAATCTAGCTTTTGTAAGATGGATGTACTCTTTTGAGGGACTGACGGAAGCTGTATTTTTGAGAGGCCTCCCTCTCCACGACCATTTTCTTTTACAAGTTACAACAAATGTCTGAGTAAATACTAGTTCTGTGTCCATGCACAGTGTTTTCACACATGTTGTCTCGTTTAGTACTCACAACTCTGTGAGGTAACTACTATCACTCTGATTGGTTAGAATTTGAATCTCACTTAAACACACTGCCCAAGGTCATACAGCTTGTAAATGGCATAGTAAGAATTAAAATTAGTGTCTGTCTGATTTCAAAGCACTGGTCCTATGTATTACATAACTAGTGTTCAGGGAATTTTTCTGAGGCCCTACGGTTATTGTGATTTTTAAAAAACACAGTTTTTCACTGACGCTTGGGCTATACAAATCAGGTTAAATTTCCCTTTGTGCTACTGAATGCAGAGAGGTGAAAAGAAACTAACTTGCTTATATTCATTTAAAACTTAGGTTCCCGACCTTAAATTATAAGCCTTCAGAAAAGTGCTGAATGTAGTACATTTAAGCTTTTCTCTTCTCTTTGCTAACATCCTCAGGATAAGCCAAAAGTCCTGTTATGGTGCAAAGAGCTTCTATTTCAATACAACGAATTTAAAACATTCAAATATAGAAGATGGATCAGAACTAACCACTTTGGACATAAACTGAAAAAATATTTAGCCCTTTCACGGCATGTCTTCAAGTTACTATTTTCCTTATCGTTCTGAAATGGTTTACAGTCTGCCATAGATAGATGCACTAGTAAAACTTGACAATTTAAGGACAAACTCTTCAAGAATAAGTAATGTAATTCCTTGTTTCCTTTCCATAAAAATGTATTGGTATGCAATTTTTATATTTCACAGTTCACCGACATCTAGGCAAGCTTTCTTCCACTGCTTCAATGGTGCTACTTTTAATTTTATCCTCCTTAGTCGTAGTAATTAAAGTGATCAGCAGTGGCATCCCAGCGGCTTTGACACAGCTACAACCCCCTAGCAGACTTTTGCTTTTAAGGAGAAGGGGAAGAAAAAGACTAGAGTTTCATTTCACGGAGAACAAGAAAATCAAGCTTCTCCAATCCTCGACTTTATCCAATTGTTCTTTCAGCAGCCTTTGGATCTTAAGAATCAAATAAAAATGGCTGCCATGGGGGGTCCTTTTTATACTTGCCGCAAATGTCATCGACTGACATTACTTTAGCCAGAAAATGATGCCATGGATATGTGACGGTGAATTCGAACATGAGAAACTGTCAGTGTGGCTGCGGGGATCATTACCCACCCAAGGGTGTCTTTCATAACATTAGATATTTTTATTCAATCAGTTGAAAAGTATAGATTGAGAAGTCTTTCTATTTAAGAAACATGTCTACCCACATTTTCGTGAAATAAGCTTTAACAAAACTTTAAAAAATATATTATTCCAAAGAATGTAGCTTGCATCCTTACTCTTTGTAAATTTTTGTTTATAACAGAACAAAGCACCCTATTTCTACCAACAAACCCATAATTCCGTATCCTTTACCTCCCTTAATAACACAATATCCAGTGCTTACTTGTGTTATCTTCAGTGTTTCATACAGTCTTAGTAATTGGACTTTTATTAATTGGGCTAAATACACTTTAACTTACCTAATTTTTTTTAAAAGGGCTTTACTTATTACTACTAGTATTTCACAGAATTCTGTTCTCAAAATAGTCCATGAAATTCCTCAATTTTGTAGTAAACTAAGCGAAAGAACTTGACTGCACTCTTTCAGCATTAGACAGGAAGCAAGGCTCTGTTATTAGGCATTCAGAAAGGACAAAAAAAAAAAAAAGAATTCTGTGCTTGTCCAGAGGCAAGGATTACCAAAGTGCACCTATTCACTTGCTACCGAAGATAGAATGAAAATAAAAAATAAAATTACTAGATCTTTAAAGGTTTGGGTAGACTAGATATTTTACTGCCAGCTTGATCAGCTCTTGACTGAATAAATAGGATTTAGGGTGAAACATTAAAACTATTTAGCAGATCTTTTCAACCCATTTCAAACTTTTCTTATGCTGGTTTGTAATATAAGCAGACATGCTTATAAATGGCCACACCTGCTCATTTCTCTGGGGATGGCCTGATCTCTGTTTCGCTAACAAAGAAAGAAAGAAAAAAAAAATCAGCCTTTCTTGTTGCAAAACAGAGTGGAAAGTCAAAATCTTTCTCAAGTTTGCCCCATCTGGTCAGATTAAATCTTTGATCAACCCTGGGGATTACATTTATTTTTGTAGTAACTACTACATTTTGGAATTGTTTAAAATGCATGGGCAAAATATTAAACAGGATGTGAATTTAAGTTTGAGATCCAGTTTTTAATACAATAGAAAATATAAAAGGGCTAATTCAGAAAAAATAGACCTGTATTTTAGATTTCAATAGTATTCAATTCATGAAACTGAATATATCATACTCAAGTTTTTTATATATCTCTTTGTTTCAAGATACAGCAACTATTATTTCTAATTGTAGCATTTGTCTTGCCCTAGTGCTGGTATACCATGCTATACAAATAAAGAATTCTTAACACAAAAGAGTATGATCAAGTTAGTGTTGCTAAAGGAGACTTTCCTTTAAGTATCTGGAAGCAATTTGGGATATAAAGTTTTATATTCTACATCAGTGATCATTTCCTTTCATTAAACTAATATATGTGAATTTCCAGTAGGTACTATACTTCTCTAAAAATAATTATTTTAGGATTATAAAAGCAATTATTTTCTGTTTTTGAAAACTTCAAATTGCATTAGCAGAACTAACGGAAATAGTTTGGGCCTCTAAATAGGACCCTTTGATAATTTAATTCCTCTTTTCTTTGTGAAATTGATAACTTCTTAGTTTAAAAAAATTATAAGAAAAAAAGAAGAATGGCTGACTAAGTAAGTATCACCTTGTGTTACATCCAAGGCCTCTTGCTGGTTGTCTGGCTGCTCTTTTGTAGGCAAAAAGGAGCTGAACGCTCTCTGGCTCCTTAGATCTGGCCCAACAAATGCACTGCCAGTCATGCACATGGATCTAGCTTAAAACCCAGTGTGAGCCTAAAAGAAGCCAGTCAGACTGGCACCTACTCATGCAGAAGGAGATAGATTTGTCATGACAGGCTGATTATTCAACGTAAAGAAACAGTTTAGCTTTTCTAATCTGGTACAAATACATCTTTCTCAGCAAAAAACTAAAAGGTCTAACAGTTCAAGTATTTAAAGTAAAGAAACCAACAAAAAAAATGTAACGTCAAAGTAAACCATAGGTATTCGTGCTAAAGCATTCTGTAAAACTGTCGTGCAGTTCCATTCAGATAAATAAGACTTAACCCTTCAGAAGTATGACATCCATGTGTCATGTTAAAAGAAAATATTACTATTTTATACTATGTATTTTTCGCTAGAAAAACTTCTAAGTATCCAAATTCATCTGCTCTTTCCTCCCTGGAGATTTCATATATAGATAGATATATATAGCTATATATGCATGCATATATATAATCTCCTACTTCATTTCCTGTTCAGATACTGAAAATGACATAGGCTATTGGCATAAATGATTCTACAAGTTGTCTGTTGATAAGGTACCGATAAAGAACCCTTTACGATTAATTTAATACCCCATCAACACTTGCCTTTGTCCTGAAATGTAATGATTTTCCTTCTTGGTAACTCTTATTGCTAGTACTATTACTTATGAATAGCATCTTTGGATTCCATGCATTCAATACCTTTGGATTCCAAAAAGGTGCTGACAGTTAATATCAGTTTGACAACAGTAATGTGGCGTGGGCAGTGGGCAGAGTCTGGGTATACCTTAGTGATTAAAGAGAACACGTTGTACCCATTATGATCAGTATCTCTGTCCAAAATATGATGTATTCTATGTCTCCTAAAAGCTATGTTATAAAGAGTGCCTAAAAACTGCTTATTCATTTTAGGAGCTAACTTCTATAGTGCTTCACTTAAGAGCTTTGCTCCTGTGTAAACTTGACATTTGAGATAAAAAAAAAAAGGAGTGATGTTATAAAACAAGGATTTTTGGCAAGCCTACCAGATATATATGCAATATAAGGAGGAGTGTTCTTTACTTTGCCAGATTCTCTTCTTAGTTAACTATGTTTTAGAATTCTTCCTCTCCCACAAAGAAAATATCTAGACATTGTCTTTTTGCTATTTTATATCTCTAAAACAATACAGAGAACCAACCACATTCTTGATGCACTTGAAAGTTTTTCCTCCTCTCAATCTATGGAAAAAGCCCATAACATACAAGTGATCAAAATGTAAAGGAAAAGTGAAACCATATACTTTTCCAAGTCCTTTTTTTTTTTTTTTAAATGTCCTGCAAACTGTTGGCAGCTTGTTTTTAATGGAAAATACCAATCGTCTAGGATCTATACCTAGCCTTTTGCCAATAATGAGAAAACTTCACCTTCTGTCCCTAGCAATTCTTAGGAAATCTTTTGCTGTTATTCCTACAAATCCAATTACAGATTGTTGAGTAGCTAGTGGAGTAAGCTTATTGAGAAGTGTCACATCACTAAGTCGTGCGTATGTGTTTCAGTTTGTAATGTGGTCTGAGCCGCTGTAGAGGTGTCAACTTAAAATGCAAGTAAGTAGCAGAACAGGGCTAATCCCAGCCACTACTCCCCTGCAGCCAAATTGTAGCGCAATGAATGACAGTGGAAATGCAAAGATGCCACTGTGCTTATCACACACAGCCAGATGGTGGACCTGGATCAATGCACACATGCCACGATCAATGCATTTGATAAAGAATTAAGAAGAAAACTGTACATGTTATCAAAGAACTTGTACATGGCATAATTATGATTCTGCATGTGCTTACTGATGATATTGGAGACTCAGAGGCAGGTGATAATGAAACTGATAGGAAGAAATAGCTTAAAGGCTACAGCATACGGCCTCAGCACTAAGAAATCTTGTCAAATAGTTCAGAAAGCTTTTTCAAACTGTTATTACAGGCTACTCGTAGCGCAGGCTAGTGGTGCTGTTTTAAATTTCTTTAAAAAATTTGAAATGTCAAAAAGTTAGGGGAAAAAACCAATACTTTTTAGAATAGTTATTTAATTAGGACATCGTATCCTCTAAATTTAATTAGGATATTATATCCTTTAAAAATGTGGAAAATGAGAGTTCTTATTAAAATAGAAAAGAATCAAATGCACCTTTCAAAAGAATGTTTTATCTTTACCATATTTTCAATATTACAAAAATAAGTGCCTGCATTTAATTTTCATGCCAAAGTAGTAATTTAAAATTTATTGATTTTCAAATAAAAATGTTAATGGTAGTAATAATATGTAATTCTCTTTCTCTTAGTTACACTTCCATTGCACAGCAACCACAGTCATACGAGAGCCAATTAAAGTACTCAGGAAAAAGGTACAAAGTAATGGAGATGCATATACATTTAAAATGTATAAAAGGTACCCCAAATACAAATTCTCATGCTTCAGTCGACAGATGAGCTGTCTAATCAACAGCCTTGACGTAACTTAAGTGCTCTCATTAGTGCTAAGACCTTCAGGCTAAATAAGGCTAAATCCCTTAAAAATTGCTTCTGAAATGGAAAAAAAAAAAAAAATCTTTCTAACTATTCCTTTTCCCCAAATTAAACCAACTCGGGAGGGTGGGAACATCTTACAAAATATTTTCAGATAACTTCCTTATAATCTAAACATGGAAAACAAAGACTCGGGTGCAATTGGAATAGTTCAAGACAAAGTTCTCTCAACTATCAAAACAATGAAATGACAAAAACAAAACAAAACAGATTCTAGGATAATCCTTTGTTTATCCTAAAAACGTGGCTGTATATTTAGTATTGCGGTCTATGAATATCATTGGTTTTAAAATTGTAACTTGTTCTTGGCTTATTTTTGTAAGCTTCACTACTCGATTTAAAATTATAATCTAAGGTTCTTATCAAAAGCTAGTGGTAAAAAGAAATGGTATTTTCCCCCAGTTAGGAGATAGGGTGCAGTGGAAGAAAGTCAGGAAGAAGAAAAGCATAAAATCAGAATATCAGTTTGTACTGACAAATCATTTGGTATTAAATTCTAAAGACACGTCGAGTCCATAAAGAACTGACGGCTTGATTAGCTCTTGTGGCGCAACTGAAGGAGCTGTCTCACAGATTCTTCATTTGGAGGAACACTTTGATCTTTGTTCAAGTCAATTCATGAACATCAACTGACAAGACTGCATGAAACACCCTGATGGTTAGGTCCAAACTCCAAGCAAACTATTTGGTTTCATTAAGGGCTTCCAGAAAAGGTGACCAAGATAATTCTTTCAGAAGCCAACAGGCGAGTGACTCTTTAAATTCTAATGTGCACAATGTATCACCAAGGGCTAATACACATATAAGCAATTAGTCAAGTAGGGGAATACTTTTATTTACTTTGTGATAAAAAGGAAAGCTGCACTTCAATCTCACTCTCATTCACGCATTGCACGCTCCTTTTATAATATCAAAACAAGGTTCTTTTATAATATCAACAATCTCAGGGGCAGGAAAGATTAATGGTTAAAAAATCTTTTTAATCAAAATAGTTGAAAATATTTTAAATATACAGAGAAAATAAACTTGTAAGATATTAAGAAATTAATTAGAGAGGTTTTTTTCTATAGTTAATTTTTTAAATGCAGTTTAACCCCCTTTTGGGAAGGGGACTATTTCAAAGGGCTCGTTTTTGCACCCACCCCTGTCAAAGAAGGTCAGAAACACTCAAGTATAAAGTCACTACACTGCTGTGGCACAAATAGTTGCTGCGGCTAAAATCAAACAAAGACCAATTAAACTAATCATAACGTTCCAGTGAACACAAGGAAGCTCACCTGGTATTTCTGGACTTCCTTCGTGAATTTTCAAATCTACTCAGTTCTTGGTAGTATAATTACCTTGACCAAAATACTGTGAAATTACTGCTCTGATCTACTAATGGCTGCAAAAATCAAGTCGTTGTGGTTTCATGCCAAAGGGCCATAGCAAGGTGGCTCAATGATTTCTGACACAGAAGACAACTTCTAAAAACTCAAAAGGGAAAATTAACGGGATGTGGTTTACATTGCCAAAGACTGTTCATTAATTACCAATTTAATCACTGCTGGAGGCATGACATTACAAAAATCTGGCTGAAAGTTCTAATAGATTATGAAGACCACCTAAGAAGAGTGACCAAGAAATGTACAAAACAATTAATACTGTTTCACTGCTATCAAAGACACTCAGATTATTTTACATCAAGCGAAGCAAAGGAATTAGTAGCTTCACAGTGCCACCACTAGGAACTGTAAATACAATAGCACACAATTAGTAATGCACATGTGACTTTTCATTCAAGGCATATATCCTTGGGAAAGCCAGAACATGATAAGGAGAACAAAGGAAACATTAAAAAATGAAATGAATAAAGATTTAAACTCTACCCTTGTGCATGCTGAGCAATAACAGAATAGGCAATATAAAAATACAGCTCTTAGTAATGGTGATATCATCCTGGGATGTTCAACACTGCACTGAGCAGCCATATGGAAAATGTCTATGGCCATTAACAGTCGCATAAAAGGAGTCTTCCTGATGCTAAGACACCTAGCCCTAGCTTCATGCATTCATGGCAATCTCAGATAAATAAGACTTTTGAGGCTACTGGTTTGTGGCCACATAATAGAAAAGATGCTTGAGTTTTTTCCCCCTAACAATGCTAGTGTTTTGTGTGACTTTGAAGATATGTTAGCAAGCTAACAATATGTTTTCTAAGAAGTCTAGTAGCCATTGTTAGGACAGCAGACTTCAAATCAACTTAAATTTAGACATAATAGATAAACTATTATTTAAATCATAATGAATAAAAACCACTGCCTTGTACAGAGGTATTTATGCTGAACAGAGAAGTACACCGGCATTCTTCTCCTATAAAATGCAACTATAAAAAAGATTAGCTATACATTTAAAGTGTCTTACTGGTCTGAAACGGATTATGTACATTAAATCTTCTGTCAGTTGTGCTGGACTAAGAAATAAGGAATATATTTTCATCTCAGTGCCCTGGGTGTAGACATTCCTGCTCATATATAGAATAAAAATCCCTCAATAAGACAAAATTCTCACTCTATATGTTATTAAAGATTTTAGATTTCTTTTTACAATAACTGATGTTCTTTTTTTGAAATTACAAATGCAAAGTTAACCTACTTCTTCTTAGTAATACAATTGATAATATGTGCAATTAGGAAAAATGAAAATTTTAGCTTGACCGTAATTTTAAAGCTTGATTCCTAGTGGCTAGCCATTTAAGCGTAACACAGTCAATATTCATAAACATATAAGTATAATCTTATATTTTATACATTTTTATGATAATACATACTTAGGACACACATATATGAAAACCATGGAAAAAGTTTCAATCTATCATGGATCACCAAAATGATGTTTAGTGTTTTTCTACCAATTGGATGGTAACTACTTTTTTTATTATCCGGAAAAGATCTAGTGATCTTATCTAAATCTGCTACAATTATTAGCATGACAGACTAGTCCCATTTAAATCAATATTTTCCAATTAACATCAAACACACAAAGTTGATGTCCTGCCCCTTCATAGCAACAAAATACCTGTTAAAGGTTTAATTTGCAAAGAGCAGCTTGCATTCTCTTGGGTCTTACCAAATAAACCATTTGGATTCATTACGAAAGATGAGGGGAAAAAAGGTCACTGTATCTTTTTTGAATACTGTTCTTTGCAGTTAACTAAGGACTGACCAAACTGAAATTCCTTTCCCATACATACAATTTTCTTTAGAGGATTCATATATTCCTACAAACCTTTAAAGACAGATACTGCAAGCTTTCCAGGACTTGCTAAGTGAGGATGGGCTCCTATGCCAATAGATTGTAATGGGTCACTCACTGTGCTTACAGATTAAATATTAGGGAAAAAACTTCAAGTCTGTTTCACAATAACGTTGTAATTCTTTTCTAATCTTTCTTTTAAAAAGCTTCCAGGTACCTAATAACTACCAGCAAACCATATTCTTATGCTACATAATTTATGGGTGAAAAAACTAAAAGCAAATAAATATATTTATAAATTCACTGATTATTAAGTGATTAGACTAATTAGATTGAAGAATCATCCCAATTCTCTTTTTAGACTTTCTATTTATAAAATAGATTTTATTCTTTCTTAAAAACATAAAAGTAATAATTAAACTTATATGACATCATTCTTCTGATGGGTTCACAAATATCCTATCAATTCCAATGACTGTGGGGAACAGGATTGTCATCCCTTATTCTTAGAGTGTCTTTATTGATCCTAAACTTTAGCATATGAAATGCAAATATCTCTTTCAGCTATCTGTATAATTATATGAGCATTATTAAATGTGATGGTGGATTTATTAAATGTATTTTTTAAAAAAGCAATTATCTTCTAAGGCAAAGTAATAAGCAAAAGAGTCTGAAATAAAATATTTGTGCATATCTTAGGAAAAAAGTGTTTGGGGGAATTGAGTAATAAAGAAAAAATTTTCGGGCCGGCCCCGTGGCTTAGCGGTTAAGTGAGCGTGCTCCGCTACTGGCGGCCCGGGTTCGGATCCCGGGCGGGCACCGACGCGCTGCTTGTCCGGCCATGTTGAGGCCACGTCCCACATACAGCAACTAGAAGGATGTGCAGCTATGACATACAACTATCTACTGGGGCTTTGGGGTAAAAATAAATAAATAAAAATTAAAAAAAAAAAAGAAAAAATTTTCTTATAAAAAAGAGATTTTTCTCAGAATTTGTGTTTAAATATAGTATATAATCAAGGAGGCTCCTCTGGATTATATAACGGCTAGACCGCTGAACCTGCCAAACCCCTGAGTTGTACTTTAAAAAAATTTATTTTAAGTACATGTGGAAAACAATGAACAAAACAAATATCACACCTAAAATTTACAAGAGTAAAATGTAACATGAAAATGTTCAAAGAACAATAGGAATAGGAAGCAAAGAAATACAAATCACAGAGATTCAGAGCAATGAAATCTGTCTCCAATAGAAAAATAATTTCAGGAAACACCTGAAACAGACTAAATAAGCAACTAAAGGCACAGAGATAGAAATAAATCATGTAAACTACTTTCCCTAAAAAAGATCTAAATGCAATATGTACTTGTAGCAAGTTCTTATTTAAATATGCAACGGTAGTCCTGACAAAAATTAAGAAAAATTATAAGGTTTACAGTATCTGTGTTTGTGAGTTGCCTTTTAAGAGAAATTAGTGTCAAATCTTTCCTGAGGATAACTTAAGTAGAGTCTGTACATAAGGGTCCACCAGATAAGAAGTTGTTTTCAATGTCTTAGGAAGTGCTGCCTAGCCTTCCAGCTTCAAGTTATACTAATTTATATAAGAGGGAATATTTGATAGAGTGGTGTGATTCAAGGCAGAGTTGGGAGCTGAACTCTAATCAGCACTCCCAGAATACGAGAGTAGCAGCAGCGTGAAAGGATTTGGTGTGTACACATCACAACAACAAAGAAAGGTATTATAATGTAGGATTCAAGAATAGGAAGAAAAGGATGATACAGGGAGCCTTAAGTCCCAAAGTGGCAAATGTCATCCCTGTAACTGACTTGAGAAAGGGAGACCAGACACTTTAACTTCCTCTGCCCAATGAAAATCAATTCTACTTTAAATACTTTCAGAGACATTTTTTTTCTTGTTTACAAACCTTTATTACCAAGAAACTCCGTATAGCCAATTTTTCATGTTTAAGCTCATTTTTTCATTAGCTGACACTGAGAAGGTAAGAAAAATTGCTTGTCACTATTTCCTTCATTTATTCATTGAACAAACATTTACTTAATACTTGGTGCTGGGGATACAGGTTGTTGTACTTTGAAATAGCTCATAGTTGAGTGGGAAAGTTGATGTGTAATTAGATAATTATATGGAATAAATGTGACAGAGAGACATGTACAACATATTAGAAAAAGACACAGGAAGGAGAATTAACTTTACTGCTAGGAGCCATGACAGAGGTGCTCACAGAAGAAGTAATGTGTCAGCAAAAACTAACAAGGGAAGAAGGGCATTTCATGGAGAGAACAGCAAAAGCTTGACATAGGAACAAAAGAGCATGCCACATTCTCTCTGCAAGCAACTTAGTAGAGCTGGACCATAGAGTGAAATATGGGAGACAAGTGAGAGATGAGGCCAGAAAGGGAGTGCACAGGATTTGCAAGGACCTTGTATGAGGCCATCTTGAATAGTTGGAAAGTTTATTCTCTTGGGTAAGTGGGAGCTACGAGAAAGATTTTGAGCCCTCATATACTCAAATTAGTACTTAAACTACTTCCCAGTTTTCTCTTCTTTCTATTTTATAAGCCTGTCCTTCCTTATAAATAGATCTGTGCTTTCAATCCTTTAACATTTCTCTGAATCCTCTGTAAATTCTAACTCTCTCTCAGCCCAGACCTAGATACGAAAATCGCAAAAGGAGGTAACCTGTGCTAAGTACTTGGACATTGTCCCATGCACTATATGCTTCCATTTAAGTGCTCTAACATCAATCATTAAAATAGCTCTACTCATTCTTCTTGGTATTGATCAGAAGATCCTAGGTTAGTTGTATAGAAACGAAGTTCAGAGGGATAAAATATAGAAATGGCTGAAGAAGTACTAAATCAACAATCTCTTAAGAATAAGTAACAGTAAGCTCTTCAGTAAACTCTTAAAGATTTAAGGTCAGTGTCTCATTTATTCAAGACTTGAGGTTACTCCTGGGTACCAACTTTTTTTTTTTTTTTTTTTTTTAACTCATGAGAATTCTCAGTTAAACTAAGAACACAAAAAGCAGTGCGTAGCAGCAGGTCTATCTCCCCACCAGCAATGACTCTTAGTACCACAGCAAACATTATGAAGAGTAAGATAATTTACAATGAACTTAAGAATAAGAGCACAGTAAATTAAGGTACAAATTAAAAAGCATAAGCAACTGAAAATCTTGGCAATCAGTTCACTAAATTAGATGCCAGCTTTTTTTCTGTGAGTTAGACCTGCTTTTTATTTACCAAGAAGTCTTTTGATCTCTCCAGAGTAAAACGGATGCTGACACTGAAGTGGAGATAGCATTAGTCATGGTTCCGTTACCCCCTTAACCATGGACACCTACTAATTTGAATGTCACACAGGAAAAAAAAATCTGCCTCCATTTTACAAATGGAAAAACAGATTTAGAGAGATTAAGTAATCTCCAGTTTTAGTATCACTGAACTCACATTCAATTGCTACAGAGACGAAATTGGGCATTTTCTCTTTTTGTCAGCCAAGTTGGCCATACTACTTTTCCAAAATATGGGCGGCACTGCTAAATAATTCCAATCTGTGTGTAGAAGAGCTACCCAGAAATAATAAATAAAATGATCAAATTAAGAAAACTACTATGTCCTTGGAAAAGATATCAACCTGATATCAAGTTGCATACTAAACTGAAAATCTGAAAAGCAATGAGAAGGTCTAACTTCTGTATTTGTGAAACTGGACTTACCTGACATCTTACATTCTCTTACTTTTCCTTTTTTTTTTTTGCTGAGGAAGATTAGCCCTGAGCTAATATCTGTGCCAGTCTTCCTCCACTTTATATGTGGGTCACCACCACAGCATGGCTGACGAGTGGTGCAGGTCTGCGACTGGGATCCAAACCCGTGAACCCAGGCTGCCAAAGCGGAGCGTGCTGAATCCAACCACTACACACGGGGCCAGCCCACATTCTCTTTCTTAAATCATTTCAATATTAGCTATAAGCCCCACAGAGTATGAAGTGTCAAAACTCAAGCAACAGTTCTAGAATGTACTATCTAGTTCATAAATACGATATTCTTCACAACACAACCACATGGGGCTTGACTTATCTGAAAAATGAGCAATAGTAGAATGTGCAAGAAAGAGTTTTAAAATTCAGCTTAAACTATAACTGAGAAGAGGCTGTGCAACAATGTCTCCCATGCCACATGTTCCTCTTACACTGTGACTTTGACACTCGTCCCATTTGAGTGGTGGGGTCTATATCTCCACTCCTTAAACCTGGGTGGAGCTTTGTGTCTACCTAGGCCAACAGTATGGCAAAAGTGATGCTATGTGACTTTTAAAGCTAGATCATAAGAATGCCATGCATGTCTGCCTTACTCCCTTGGGACACTTGCTCTCAGACCCAGCCATGCTGTGAGGAAGCCCAAACTAGCCCAAGTGGAGAGACCATACGGAGAGGCCACATGAATGTGTTCCAACTGACAGTCCAGCAGAGGTCCCAGCAAAAAACTAGCCCCAGACACTGTGGAACAGAAATAAACCATTCCCACAGTGTCCTACTCTAATGCCTACCTCACAGAATCCTTGAGCATAATAAAATGGATATTTAATCCCAATACGTTTTGCAGTGGTTTTTTTATACAGTAAAAGATAACCCAAAAGAAGAAGGGTAGGGAAAATATCTTTGGGACTGTTTAAAGCATAGTTTCATAAACAATAGGGTACAACTTTACATAAGTGGGAAACAAATGCGACAAAGCAACTGCCTGGCATGCAGCTAGCTAGCAATGCAGCATGGAGCTGCTCTTTCTGGGAAAAACAACAACTATAATAACTAATACACAAACATAAGACAACTAACTCAGGTCACATCAGTGGCAGTCAAAGGAACGATGAGATATTTTGTGAGATACCATGATTACTATTCATCAATCTCAAACAGTAGTCATTGAGAATTTCATGTCTTCTCACTGTGAACAGGACTACTATTATTGAATCTGCCATTTATTCTACACCTAGTCACAAACTAATATCATCAACTTTAAAAGCAAAGAGTTCTTTCTATGTTTGTCTCCTTAAAACACACACACATACCCCACACACCACACACCTATCTTAGAGATACTGAAACACAACACCGGTTTAAAGAAAACTGCTTTATGGTGAAGTTTTTTGGGTATGCTAAAAAAAATCCGCTAAAAATATCCTTTTTGGATACCAGAAATTTGCCTAGTTTAAAATACTTATTTTAACATGTCATTTTTTAAATTCGTGTTATAATAGTTTATAACATTGTGAAATTTCAGTTGTACATTATTATTTGTCAGTCACCATATATATGTGTCCCTTTACCCCTTATGCCCACCACCGAACCCCTTTCCCCTCTAGTAACCACTACTCTCTCCTCTTTGTCCATGTGTTTGTTTATCTTCCACATACCATGTCATATTTTTAAAACAGAAAGAATAAAGGGAAAAAACCTTATAAGCTACTCGTCAGACTATCCCTCGGGGATAAATACTATTAATATTTTGATGATTTTTCTTCATGTCCTTTTCAATGCATATATAAAAACATAGGATAACTTCAAAATGGAGTTCACATGCCATATATTTTATATCTTTCTTTTTGCACAAAATGACATTGTGAGCATTTTCCTACGTCCTTTCAATATTTTTTTAAAACATTATTGAATACTTAATTTTTGATGCCTACATAACAAGTATATATATTTGTTATAATTTGATCATTCCCCTATTTTGAGCAATTACCATTTTATAATATTTACTATGATAAATAACATTGTGATGAAAACCAGCATTTTGATCTTTGTTCATGAAATTATTGGTTACAAGGGAATGAGCATTTCTGGATGAAGTCTAATTGCTTTCCAGAAAGGTGTGGCAAGTTATATGCTATCAGCAGTGTAAAAGAGTATCCAACTCAATAAAACATTACTAGTATCATGTTTCTTAAAATCCAATTATATATTTTACAATTATAGTAAGATGTCACAGACATAGAATAAGAGATGTTTTACTAATTAACTTTTGATGTTGAATTCACACTAATATAATTTGGCTGAAAGTTGAAGGTTTATTTGCGAAATAAAAAGTGTAAGTAAAATTACTGGTGCCTTAAACAGAAGAGATGACTCATAAAATATTTGTTAAAGTTTGAATAAACTGAATGAAAGAATAAACAGCTTTAAATGTCAGGATACTTGAATTCTAAGCCTAGTTTGCTACTGTCTGCAACCCTATGTAAATTTAAACACCCTTTCCTAACTCATTTTCTTAATCTCTACATAGATACAACAATAATATCTATTCCTACTTCACAAGGATGTCAGAAAAATAAGCAAGAAGGAAATATAACACAGTGCTTTAAAAACATAATGTCTGAAGTCAAATTGTCTAGGTTCAATTCTTGGGTCTGTTACTTTGTAGCTGTGTGACCATGGGGACTTCATTAATGTGTTTGTGTGTTCAGTTTTCTCAGCTATAAAATACGGATGATGATACTTAACTCATACGATTTTTGTGGAGATTAAATGAGAAAATCCATGTGAAAGCACTTTGAATCCTGCTTGACACACAATAAGTGCTCAATAAACATTAGATGATAATTATTAATATATGTAAATTTTATACAAAGGTAAAGTAATCGTTTTTACATTAGATGATTATTAATATATGTAAATTTTACACAAAGGTGAAGTAATTGTTTTTTGAAGTCTATCTGGCAGACACATTATTTAAATCTTAAGTATTCTGAATTTAAAATCAACACACTTGAAAAATATAGAGCTATAGAGTTTCCATAATTTTTAGAGCCTGAAAGAACTTTGAAACAAAGTTTATCACAAATAAAATAAAATAACAAAATAACTTTCTTTTTAAAGAGAATATTTTTTCTGTGGCTCTTCACTTGACTGGATCTTTCTCATCCATCAAATCTTAGTTCAAAGGTCCCTTCCTCAAATCACTGAAGCCTCCACCTACTCAAATTATCCTCTACTATATCATGCAGTTTTCACAAACTCTGTAGATATCATTTATTTATTATTATTATTTTATTTTATTTTTTTAAAGATTTTATTTATTTTATTTTTTCCCCCCAAAGCCCCAGTAGATAGTTGTATGTCATAGCTGCACATCCTTCTAGTTGCTGCATGTGGGACTCGGCCTCAGGATGGACGGAGAAGTGGCGCCTTAATGCGCACCCGGGATCCGAACCCGGGCCACCAGCATTGCAGAGCGCGCACTTAACCACCAAGCCACGGGGCCGGCCCCCATTTATTTATTATTATCTCTCTCTTCTCACCAGAATGTAAACCCCATGAGGGAAGAAGCTTAGTCTTTTCGTCACCAGAATATACTCAGTTCAGACACTCAATAAATAGCTGGCATATGACCGAATCAACAAATTGATGATGTAACAGATGGCTAGGCACTAAAAGAGTTGGCATAAAGGCTACAAAATTTCTTCCTTAGAAAGAATGGCCCTCTGGATTAGTGTTTCTCAAACATTTTTATCATGACCCACAGCTAAAAACACATTTATATCAAGATCCAGTAAGCACACATACCCACATAACTAAAAGCAATTCCACACAAAAATACTATGATTACTATGTGTGATGAATTCTGATATTTTCTATTCCATTCTATTCTGTTCCTTTTCATTAAAAAATAAAATAATTATTGTGACCCACTAAACTGATTTTATATCACATTATTGTGTGAAGACTTGAAGTCTAAAAAACAATGCTCAAGGTCAGAGGTTATTAATATGGTATCTGAAAAGCATTAAAAAAAGTATACATGGGGGGCCGGCCTCATGGCTTAGCGGTTAAGTGCACGTGCTCTGCTACTGGCGGCTGGGTTTCGGATCCTGGGTGCGCACTGATGCACCGCTTCTCGTGCCATGCTGAGGCCGCATCCCACATACAGCAACTAGAAGGATGTACAACTATGACATACAACTATCTACTAGGGCTTTGGGGGAAAAAAAGGAGGAGGATTGGCAATAGATGTTAGCTCAGAGCCGGTCTTCCTCAGCACAAAGAGAAGGATTAGCATGGATGTTAGCTCAGGGCTGATCTTCCTCACAAAAAAAAAAAGTATGCATGGGAAGGAAGAAATAAAACTGTCTGTCTTTGTAGATAACATGATTCTCTATATAGAAAAGAATCTGAAAGAATCAAAAACAAAAAACAAAAAAACTCTCCTGGAACTAATAAGCAATTATAGCAAGGTTGTAGGACACCAGGTTAATATACAAAAGACAACTGCTTTCCTATATACCAACAAAGAACAAGTAGAATTTGAAATTACAAACACAATACCATTTACATTAGCACCCCCAAACATGAAATTCTTAGGTATAAATCTAACAAAATATGTACAAAATCTATATGACGAATACTACAAAACCCTGTTAATGAAATCAAAGAAGAACTAAATAAATGGAGAGGGATTCCATTTTCATGGCTAGGAAGACTCAATATTGTCAAGATGTTAGTTTTTTCCAACTTGACCTATAGATTCAATGCAATCGCAACAAAAATTCCAACAAGCCATTTTGTGGATATCCACAAATTGATTCTAAAGGTTATATGGAAACGCAAAAGACCCAGAATAGCCAAGACAACACTGAAGGAGAAGAATAAAGCTGAAGGACTTAACACTACCTAACTTCAAAACTTACTATAAAGCTACAGTAATCAAGACAGTGTGGCATTGGCGAAAGAATAGACAAATATATCAACGGAACAGAATAGAGACCCCAGAAACAGACCCTCATAAATACAGTCAACTCAGGCCGGCCCCGTGGCTTAGTGGTTAAGTGCGCCTGCTCTGCTGCTGGCGGCCCGGGTTCAGATCCCGGGTGTGCACCGACGCACCACTTCTCCGGCCATGCTGAGGCCGCATCCCACATGCAGCAACTAGAAGGATGTGCAGCTATGACATACAACTATCTACTCGGGCTTTGGGGGAAAAATCAATCAATAAATAAAAATTAAAAAAAAAAAATACAGTCAACTGATCTTTGACAAAGGAGCAAAAGCAACGCACTAGTTCAACAGTGCTAGAACAACTGGACATCCACATGCAAAAAAATAAACCTAGACACAGACCTTAGACCTTTCACAAAAATTAACTCAAAATGGATCACAGACCTACATGTAAAACACACAACTATAAAACTCCTAGAAGATAACATAGAAGAAAACCTAGATGACCTTGGGTATGGTGATGCCTTCTTAGATACGACACCAAAGGTATGATCCATGAAAGACATAATGGAAAAGCTGGATTTCATTAAAATTAAAAACCTCTGCTCTGTGAAGGACAATTTGGAGAGAATGAGAAGACAAGCCACAGAAAGGTAGAAAATATGTGCAAAAGACACATCTGATAAAAGACTATTATCCAAAATATACAAAGAACTCTTTTAAAAGTCAACAACAAGAAAACAAACAACCTGATTAAAAAATGGGCCAATGACCTTAACAGACACTTCTTCAAAGAAGATTTACAGATCTCAAATAAGCATATGAAAAGATGCTCCACATCACACGTCATCAGGGAAATGCAAGTTAAAATAATAAGATACCACTATACATCTATCTGAATGTCCAAAATCCAGAACACTGACAACACCCATTGCTGGCAAGGATGTGCAGCACAAGAACTCTCATTCATTGCTGGTGGGGATGCAAAATGGTACAGCTACTTTGGAAGACCATTTGGCAATTTCTTACAATAGTAAACATACTCTTATCACATGATCCAGCAATTGTGCTCCTTGTTATTTATCCAAAGCAGTTGAAAACTTATGTCCACCAAAAAACCTGCATGTAGAAGATTAAAGCAGCTTTATTCAGAATTGCTGAAACTTGGAAGTAACCAAGATGTCCTCCTGTAGGTGAATGGATAAATAACCTGTGGTACATCCAGACAATAGGATATTAATCAGTGCTAAAAAGAAATGATCTATCAAGCCACGAAAAGATATAGAGGAACCTTAAGTGTATATTACTAAGTAAAAGAAGCCAATGAGAAAAGGCTACATTCTGTGTGGTTACAATTCTACGACATTCTGGAAAAGACAAAATTATGGAGATACTGAAGTTATCAGGTTGCCATGGGTTGGGAATGCAGGAAGGGACGAATAGGTGGAACACAGAGAATTTTTAGGGCAGTGAAAATACTCTGTATGATACCATAAAGATGGATACATGTCATTATACATTTGTCCAAACTCAGAATGTACACCACCAAGATTGAACCATAATGTAAACTATGGACTTTGAGTGATTATGATGTGTCAATGTAGGTTCACAGTTGTAACAAATGTAGTGCTCTGGCGGGGGACGTTAATAAGAGGGGAGGCTATGTATGTGTGGGTACAGGGGCTACATGGGAAATCTCTGTATCTTCCCCTCAATTCTGCTGTGAACCTAAAACTGCTCTAAAAAAATAAAATCTTAATTAGAAAAAAACCAACATGCAGTTTTATGGATATGTGAGTTTGGTGGTAGGGCAGTGTTGTCATAGTTTTCAGATTCATGAAGAGGTTCATGTCCCCTTAAATCTAAGGGCTTCTATTATTATATGTTCGTTATTATCTGTGAAGCAATACACAAAAATATGTATTAAAACATAGTTTATTTATTTATTTTTTTAAAAGATTTTATTTATTTATTTTTCCCCCAAAGCCCCAGTAGATAGTTGTATGTCATAGCTGCACAGCCTTCTAGTTGCTGCATGTGGGACGCGGCCTCAGCATGGCCGGAGAAGCGATGCAGCGGTGCGCGCCCGGGATCCGAACTTGGACCACCAGCAGCGGAGTGTGCGCACTCAACTGCTAAGCTACGGGGCCAGCCCTAAAAACGTAGTTTAACATAGGGATGGCAGTATATGATAGGAAAGAGCAATGATTTTGGAGTCTGATAATGTTCAAGGTTCAAATCCTGGATTCATCATTTACTGACTCTGCAACCTTGTACAAATTACCTTACCTATCCTCAGTTTTCATATCTGGAAAGTAGTTTGAATATCGACTTCATGGGGTTAAATAAAATAAAAATTATGTAAAACATCCATTATAGTGCCTGGAATATATGGTAGGTACTCAATAAATGGTAGGCATCATTATTATGTTCTAATATTTCCAACAAAATTAACTTCCATGGACAAAATACAATCTTAAAGTACAACTAAATTATAAAATGTCAATTAACAAAAAATAGATCATATACATATATGTAGAAATTATATCCCAGGATCCTACTTTTCCCCACAGTTAACACTGCTGTGTAGGAATAATGACAGCATGCTCTTCCAAGTATGAATTTATCACTTCAATAAACGTACCAAGTATCTACAACATACAAAGTCTGTGAAAAAATAATTTAGCAAAAATATAAATAAACTACTCCCCTCACCCCCATGATTACAACTAACAACTTATGGTTTTTTTAACCCATGTTCCTCACATCACTTAGCTGCCTGGTGCAGAGTGGCATGGTTGCGTTGGTGTTCTGCTTATTCCCTGCCTTTAAAGCTGCATCTCTTCTTGCTTGCTCAAGCAGAACTCTTGCTCTTTCTTTAAGTTCTTCTTGTCTGGATAACATTCGATGCTTTAAAGCAAAGATACAGAATTAGAAGCCAAAAAAAAAAGAGCACGTAATACATTTATAAAGTAATTAATAATTATACAGTCTGTCAAAATAATAGCAGTCAGGAATAAGATTGTGGTTTTATGAGATTACCTATAGAAAATAATAATGTTGACTAGAAACTGTGGAATGAATACATAAGTCTTGACATATAGGAAATAGATCTTTACTGCCTAAAACTGGATTAAATTTAATTACATTTTTATTAGAACATAGTCTCATAAGGTATAAGGTCCATAGGTATATTATATACATTCTTCATATTTGCTAATCACAGTATAATATGGCAAAGACATTTTTAAAAGTTCTCAATTCTATTTTTATAGTCTTATAGAATTGATAAAAAGTGTCTTCCAAATTTGTATATTGAAAGATATTATATATCTGTGTCAATAATCCTTTAAATTCTTGACAATTAACATTTATAGAAAATTCAAAGCTGTTATATTTTGCTAAAAAAAAAAACAAGTAAAACTAGTTTTCTCCATTACTCACATTCCTTACCACAAAACAAATTAACCATTCCAGAATTGGAAGAGTATTTTCCTGGATTAATTTGTGATTTTACAACATATTTTTAGAAAACAATAGGTAGTGACCACCAATAGAAATCAGTTCTTAAATGGTGACATTAACCCAAAGCACATGGGTCAGCCCTGTGGCTTAGCAGTTAAGTGCGCGCGCTCCGCTGCCGGTGGCCTGGGTTCGGATCCTGGGCGCGCACCGACATACTGCTTCTCCGGCCATGCTGAGGCCGTGTCCCACATACAGCAACTAGAAGGATGTGCAGCTATGACATACAACTATCTACTGGGGCTTTGGGGGAAAAATAAATAAATTATAAAAAAAAAAAAACCCAAAGCACAAATATCTATACTGTTTATAGTCCAAATTCCATTTTTCTACTAAAGTAGCCAACTTCTGGCTTTAGATGGCTATTACTATTACTCTGATACTTAATTTCTTTTACTTCCCTTATGCTGCATAGTTTTGGTTCAATCATAAGTATCATTCAGGATCAAGGAAGAGGTAACAAACAGTAAACCTATTACTTTACTTGATATAATGTAAAACTTTTAAAAAAATTTAGTACATCATATTGGGGTCTCTTTTCAATCTTTACATTTTAATATAACAATTTTTTCTTTTCTTTTTTTTTTTTTTTTTGGTGAGCAAGATTGGCCCCGAGCTAATATCTGTTGCCAATCTTACTCCTTTTGCTTGAAGAAGACTGGCCCTAAGCTAACATTTGTGCCAATCTTCCTCTATTTTATATGTGGGCCGCTGCCACAGCATGGCTTGATGAGTGGTGTAGGTCCACACCTGGGATCTGAACCTGAGAAGCTGGGCCGCCAAAGCAGAGCATGCTGAACCCAACCACAATGCCACCAGGCTGGCCCCTAGTATAACAATTTTTAAACCTTTTTCTGTAATCTTAAGCAGAGAATCATTTCACTTAAGTGTACAATTCAGTGGCTTATGGTGTATTCACAAGGTTGTAAACCATCAACACTATCTAATTCCAGAACATTTTCATCATCCAAGGTTTTAAGAGGATTAAACAAAAATTCTTAACTTAATAGAAACATTTGAAATGTGTGATGATAATAAATTTTCAGCTCATGTTGATAGGACATAATAGAATAGAATTGGTCATTGCATTTGAACTGGTTACAAATCAACACTTTCTCAAAAACAGACAAAATTAATTAAATGAACACTGAATCTGCAGTTAAGACATCAGGCTGTTAATCCTTCTTTCACTAATAATAAGCAATGTAACACTGAACAGGTCACTTAAAAACTATTTTGTATTCCATTACATGATATTTAAGAACTTTGGAGTCAGATAGACCTGGGTTCAAATACTAGTTCCTTCACTTAATAGTAGGCAAGTTACTCAATCTCTCTAAGCTTCAGTTTCTTCATTTATAAAATGGGGATAAATAGACCAATTCTGATAAGAATACTGTAAAGATTAGGTGAAATAGAGTAATGTACTGAGCACAGGACAAATGTTTATTATTATATTTTTAAAAATCTCTCAATTTCTTCCTCTTTGAAATGAAAGGAGATCATTTTTAAAATCCCACTAACTCTAATATTTATGATTACTTAAAGTAGATCATGTTTAAGACCCACTAGCTCTTAAATTCTGTGATTCTACAGTTCTTTAGAGATTCATTCCAATCAGCTACATAGACAGTGAAAAACTGCTTTGGTGTTAGGAGCACACAAACACAATTTTTTTTTCTGATTATAAATGCAATTCATATTCATTATAGAAATTTTAGAAAATACATAAAAGTAAAAAAAAAAAAAAAGAATAATTGGAGGCATCACGCTCCCTGATTTCAAACTATATTACAAAGCTATAGAAATCAAAACAATATGGTATTGGCATAAAAAGAGACACATAGATCAATGGAACAGAATAGAAAGTCCAGAAATAAACCCAAATAAACCCATATATGGTCAATTAATTTATGATAAAGGAGCCAAGAATATACAATGAGGAAAGGATAGTCTCTTCAATAAAAGAGAAGAAGGTGTTGGGAAAACTAGACAGCCACATGCAAAAGAATGAAACCAGACCACTATCTTACATCATATACAAAAACTAACCCAAAATGGATTAAAGACGTGAATGTAAGATCTGAAAACATAAAACTCCTGGAAGAAAACATAGGTGGTAAGCTCCTTGACATGGTCTTTGTGATGATTTTTTAGATTTGACACCCAAAGCAAAGGCAACAGAAGCAAAAATAAACAAGTGGGACTATACCAAACTAAAAAGCTTCTGCACAGCAAAGGAAACCATCAGCAAAACGAAAAGACAACCTACGGAATGGGAGAAAATATTTGCAAATCATGTATCTGATAAAAATATCCAAAATACATAAATTACTCACACAATTCAATAGAAAAAACAACCGACAATCCAACTAAAAAATGGGAAGAGAATCTGAACACACATTTTTCCAAAGAAGACAGACACACGGCCGACAGTACATGAAAAGGTGCTCAATATCACTAATCATCACTAATTATCAGGGAAATGCAATCAAAACCACAATGAGCTATCACCTCATACCTGCTAGAACCGCTATTATCAAAAAGACAAGAAATAACAAGTGTTGGCAAGGATGTGGAGAAAAGGAAACACTTGTGCACTGTTGGTGGGAAAGTAAATTGGTGCAGCCAGTATGGAAGATGGTAGAGAGCTTCTTCAAAAAATTAAAAATAGGGCCGGCCCCATGGCTTAGCGGTTGGGTGCGTGTGCTCCACTACTGGCGGCCCGGGTTCGGATCCCGGGCGCGCACCGATGCACCGCTTCTCCAGCCATGCTGAGGCCGCGTCCCACATACAGTAGCTAGAAGGATGTGCAACTATGACATACAACTATCTACTGGGGCTTTGGGGGCAAAAAAAAAGGAGGAGGATTGGCAATAGATGTTAGCTCAGAGCCAGTCTTCCTCAGCAAAAAGAGGAGGATTAGCTCAGGGCTGATCTTCTTCACAAAAAAATTTAAAAAAATAAAAATTAAAAATACAACTACTGTAAGATCCAGCAATTCCACTTTATCTGAAGAAAACGAAAACACTAACTCAAAAAGATACATGCATCCCATGTTCACTGAAGCATTTATTTACAATAGCCAAGATATGGAAACAACCTAAGTGTCCACTGATGGACGAATGGATAAAAAAATTGTGGTGTGTGTGTATATATATATATAAATATATATACACACAAACACACACACACACACACACACACACACACACACAATGGAATATTATTCAGCCATAAAAAAGAATGAAATTTTGCCATTTGTGACAACATGGATGGATCTTGAGGGCATTATGTTAAGTGAAATAAGTCAGACAGAGAAAGACAAACGCCACATGATCTCACTTATATTCGGAATCTAAACAAACAAATAAATAAAAAACAAGCTCAGACTGAGTGACGTCAGCATCATGGTGGAGTGAGCTTCCTCCATTGAACTCTCCTCCTCTAAGACACAACAAAAAGGACATTCATATTCCAACAGAAGCTATTCACACAACACAGGGGACGTCTGAGGCACACAGGCAGCTGTACACCCAAGGACTGAGGTGCTGGAATCTCCAGAGTAAGTGGCAGGGGGTAAGAGGAGCTCCCTTCCTTCTGCAAGGACAGCGACCCAGAGACTGAGACCATGTGGCTCTCAGAGGAGGGGGAGGGGCATCTCACCACGTGAAAAACAGCGCTCTCCAAGACCCTGCACAGCCCAAGGGGATCCCCCTACGGAGGGAGCGGAACTGTTGTGAGGGTAGTTTCAACAAGTTAGCCCCTCAGGAGAGCAGAGAGCGACAGCGAGGGGAGAAACCTCTGAGATCGGGGAGGCCAAAGTAAGCGCCCCTCCCCCACCCGGCCTACCCCACTGGTGCTTTAGCACAGAAGCGCTTCAGCCTCAGCCCCATCCCCACAGGCAACGGCCCCCAGGTGCCCAGGCCTGACCAGCAGTGGGGCGAGACTGTGCCCCTGCACGAGAGACAGTGGCAGCTTAGTCCCCACCATGCCACAGCTCCAGCTGGACCAGGCCACGGCCCCAGCTCCTTCGGCTTGACTGCCCACCCACCGGGCTCCAGCTGCTTCGGCTTGGCCTGTGCGCAGGTTCCAGCTAACTTGGCACCAGCAACTTCGGCCCAGCGCACTCCAGTTCCAGCTTCTTTGGCCCAGCGGGGCTCCAGTTCCAGCTTCTTCAGCCCAGCGCACTCCAGTTCCAGCTTCTTTGCCCCAGTGCACTCCAGTTCCGGCTTCTTTGGCCCAGTGGCGCTCCAGCTCTCCTTTCTTTGGCCCAGTGCACTCCAGTTCTAGCTTCTTGAGCCAGTGCACTCCAGCTCCTCCTCCTTCGGCTCAGCACACTCCAGTTCCAGCTTCTTTGGCCCAGCACACACCAGTTCCAGCTTCTTCAGCCCAGTGCACTCCAGTTCCAGCTTCTTTGGCCCAGCGGCACTTCAGCTGCAGCTGCTTCAACCCACCTGCACCCGAGCCGCAGCTGCTTCAGCCTAGCTGCGCTCCAGCTCCAGCTGTTTCCATGCTTCCCCCCCCGCAGCCTCCACTCAGCCACACTGCAGATCAGCCAGGGGCCGACAAGAGTGCCCACGGATTGAGGTGGGCCAGAATACACAGCCCTTGACCTCCACCCAGCGGCAGCAAGAAGAAACTGCAACCATATATTTTCACTATGAGGAAAAGTAAGCCAACACCGAGAGGCACCATGCAAAAATATACTAAATCTCCAGACCAAAAGGAAAATGACAAGCACCCAGAAGTCAACCCGGAAAGCACAGAAATGTATAACCTTAATGACAGAGAATTCAAAATAGCCATCATAAAAAAACTTAATGAAATACAAGAAAACACAGACAGACAATTCAATGAAATCAGGAGTTTCTTCACAAAAGAGATTGAAACTACAAAAAAAAACTAATCAGAAATCTTAGAGATGAAAAACACAATAGAGGAGATAAAGACAAATCTGGAAGCCTTAAGCACCAGAGCTGACAATATGGAAGAAAGAATTAGCAATATTGAGGACAGCAATGCAGAAGTGCTCCAGACGGAGGAGGAAAGAGAACTACGACTAAAAAGAAATGAAGAAACTCTCCAAGAAATATCCGACTCAACTAGGAAATCCAACATAAGGATTATAGGTATTCCAGAGGGAGAAGAGAGGGAAAAAGGAGCAGAGAACTTGTTCAAAGAAATAATATCCGAGAACTTCCCAAACCTGAGGAAGGAGCTGGAAATACCAGTGAACGAAATCAACAGATCTCCTAAATATATCAACACGAAAAGACCCTCTCCAAGGCATATAGTAGTAAAGCTGGCAAAAGTCAATGACAAAGAAAAAATATTAAGGGCAGCTAGACAAAAAAAAAAAAAAAAAAAAACATACAAAGGATATCCTATCAGGCTCTCAGCTGATTTCTCAACAGAAACTTTACAGGCTAGGAGAGAGTGGAACGATATATTCAAAATTCTCAAGGACAAAAACTTTCAGCCAAGAATACTCTATCCAGCAAAAATATCCTTCAGATAAGACAGAGAAATAATAACTATCCCAGATAAACAAAAGCTAAGGGAGTTCATTGCCACAAGACCCCCACTACAAGAAGTGCTCAAGAAGGCCCTCATCCCTGAAGAAAAAAAGATAAAGGAGATACCAAGTTTTGAACAAGGAGAAAAATAGGTTGACAAAACCAGAAAAATTGCAGTCTGCTATCAAAATAGATTAGCAAACACTTAATTATAAAACCAAAGATCAAGGGAAGGTAAGCACCAAGCATAAATATAACCTTATCATGTTAAACACAAACTCACAACACAAGAAGGAATAAGATGTGACAACAATAACATAGAAGTGGAAGAGGAAAGGGATTGAACCAACTTAGTCTAAGGGAATAAGAGGCCATCAAAAAATGGACTATCACATCCACGAGATTTTTTATACAAACCTTATGGTAACCACTAACCAAATAATCAGAACAGAATCACACACAATAAAGAAACAGAAAACTAAGAGAACCCCCATACAGAACTACCAAACTACAGTGGTAGTCTGAAACACATGGGACAAGAAACAAAAGAAATGCAAAAGAACCAGAAAAAGAGTGATAAAATAACAACAACAAGCCCCTATATATCAATAATTACCATAAATGTAAATGGACTGAACTCTCTAATCAAAAGACACAGAGTGGTGGGATGGATTAAAAAACAAGACCCAACAATATGCTGCCTCCAGGAAACACATCTCAGCTTAAAGATAAACAGAGGCTCAGAGTGAAAGGATGGAAGACAATACTCCAAGCTAATGGCAAACAAAAGAAAGCAGGTGTTGCCATACTTATATCAGACAAAGTTGACTTCAAGATAAAACAGGTAATGAGAGACAAAGAAGGGCAATATATAATGATAAAAGGGACACTCCACCAAGAAGACGTACCACTTTTAAATATATATGCACCCAATACAGGAGCACCAAGGTACATAAAGCAACTATTAACAAACCTAAAAGGAGATATTAACAACAACACAATAATAGTAGGGGATCTTAACACCCCACTCTCATCAATGGACAGACCAGACAGAAAATAAATAAGGAAATAATGGACCTAAATGAAAAACTAGATGAGATGGACTTAATAGACATATACAGAGCACTCCATGCAAACACAGCAGATTACACATTCTTCTCAAGCGCGCATAGAACATTCTCAAAAATAGACCATATGTTGAGAAACAAGGCATGCTTATATAAATTTAAGAAGATTTAAATCATAACAAGCATTTTTTCAGACCATAATGCCATGAAGTTAGAAATCAACTACTAGGAAAAAACTGGGAAAGTGACAAAGCTGTGGAGACTAAACAACATGCTACTAAACCACCAATGGATCACTGATGAAATTAAAGGAGAAATCAAAGCATATCTGGAGACAAATGAAAATGAAAGTACACTGTACCAACTCATATGGGATGCAGCAAAAGCAGCCCTGAGAGGGAAACTCATAGCAATACAGGCCCACCTTAACAAACAAGAAAAAGCCCAAATAAGCAACCTCAAACCATGCCTAACAGAATTAGAAAAAGAAGAACAAACAAAACCTAAAGTCAGCAGAAGGAGGGAAATAATAAAAATCAGAGCAGAAATAAATGAAATTGAAATTAAAAAAACAGTAGAAAGGATCAATGAAATAAAGAGCTGGTTCTTTGAGAAGATAAACAAAATTGACAAACTCTTAGCCAGACTCACCAAGAAAACAAGAGAGAAGGCTCAAATAAATAAAATTAGAAATGAAAAAGGAGAAATTGCAACAGATACCATAGAAATACAAAAGATTATAAGAGAATACTATGAAAAAGTGTATGCCAACAAATTGGATAATCTAGAAGAAATGGATAAATTCCTAGACTCATACAACCTCCCAAAACTGAATCAAGAAGAAATAGAGAAGCTGAATAGACCAATCACAAGTAAAGAGATTGAAACAGTAATCAAAAACCTCCCAAACAATAAAAGTCCAGCACCAGATGGCTTCTCTGGAGAATTTTACCAAACAATCAAAGAAGACTTAATACCTATCCTTCTCAAACTATTCCAAAACATAGAGGAAGATGGAACACTTCCCAACACATTCTATGAGGCCATCATCCTGACACCAAAGCCAGGCAAAGACTAAGAAGGAAAACTATAGACCAATACCCCTGATGAACATAGATGCAAAAATCCTCAACAAAATATTGGCAAACCGAATACAGCAATACATTAAAAAGATCATACACCATGATCAAGTGGGATTTATACCAGGGACACAGAGATGGTTCAACATCCGCAAATCAACCAATGTGATACCACATTAACAAAATGAGGAATAAAAACCATATGATCATCTCAGTAGATGCAGAGAAGGCTTTTGACATGATCCAACATCCATTTATGATAAAAACTCTCAACAAAATATAGAAGGAAAGTACCTTAACATAATAAAGGTCATATATGACAAACCCACAGCCAACATCATACTTAATGGGGAAAAACTGAAAGCCATCCCTCTGAAAACAGGGACAAGACAAGGGTGCCCACTCTCGCCACTCTTTTTTTTTTTTTTTTTAAAGATTTTATTTATTTATTTTTCCCCCAAAGCCCCAGTACATAGTTGTCTGTCATAGCTGCACATCCTTCTAGTTGCTGTATGTGGGATGCGGCCTCAGCATGGCTGGAGGAGTGGTGCCTCGGTGCGCACCCGGGATCCGAACCCGGGCCGCCGGCAGCGGAGAGCACGCACTTAACCGCTAAGCCACGGGGCCGGCCCACTCTCGCCACTCTTATTCAACACAGTACTGGAGGTTCTGGCCAGAGCAATTAGGCAAGAAAAGGAATAAAAGGAATCCAAATAGGCAATGAAGAAGTGAAACTCTCGCTGTTTGCAGATGACATGATCTTATATATAGAAAACCCTAAAGAATCCATTGGAAAACTATTAGAAATAATCAACATCTACAGCCAAATGGCAGGATACAAAATCAACTTACAGAAATCAGTTGCATTTCTATATACCAACAATGAACTAACAGAAAGAGAACTCAAGAAGACAATCCCAGTTACAATTGCAACAAAAAGAATAAAATATGTAGGAGTAAATTTAACCAAGGAAGTGAAAGACCTATACAATGAAAACAATAAGACTTTATTGAGCAAAATCAATGATGACATAAAGAAATGGAAAAATATTCCATGCACTTGGATTGGAAGAATAAACATAGTTAAAATGTCCATACGCCTAAAGCAATCTACAGATTCAATGCAATCCCAATCAGAATCCCAAGGACATCCTTCACAGAAATAGAAGAAAGAATACTAACATTCATATGGGGCAACAAAAGACACCATACAGCTAAAGCAATCCTGAAAAAGAAGAACAAGGCTGGAGGCATCACAATCCCTGACTTCAAAACATACTACAAAGCAATAGTAATTAAAACAGCATGGTACTGGTACAAAAACAGACACACAGATCAATGGAACAGAATTGAAAGTCCAGAAATAAAACCTCACACCTATGGGCAGCTAATCTTTGACAAAGGAGCTAAGGACATACAGTGGAGAAAGGAAAGTCTCCTCAATAAACAGTGCTGGGAAAACTGGACAGCCACTTGCAAAAGAATGAAAGTAGACCACCTTCTTTCACCATACACAAAAATTAACTCAAAATGGATCAAAGACCTGAAGGTGAGACCTGAAACTATAAAACTCCTGGAGGAAAATATAGGTAGTACACTACTCGCCATCAGGTATAAAGGGATCTTCTTGAATTCCATGTCTACTCAGACAAGGGAAACAAAAGAAAAAATAAACAAGTGGGACTTCATCAGATTAAAGAGCTTCTACAAGGCAAATGAAACCAGGATCAAAATGAATAGGGAACCCACCAGCTGGGAAAAAATATTTGCAAACTGTATATCTGACAAGGGATTGATGTCCATAATATATAAAGAACTCACACAACTGAATAACAAAAAACAAACAATCCAATCAAAAAATGGGCAGAGGAAATGAACAGACACTTCTCCAAAGAAGATATACAGATGGCCAATAGGCACATGAAAAGATGCTCAACATCACTAGTCATCAGGGAAATGCAAATCAAAACCATACTAAGATATCACCTTACACCCGTTAGAATGGCTATAATCACCAAGACAAAAGCAACAAATGCTGGAGAGGCCGTGAAGAAATGGGAACCCTAATCCACTGCTGGTGGGAATGCAAACTGGTGCAGCCTCTATGGAAAACAGTATGGAGATTCCTCAAAAAATTAAAAATAGAAATACCTTATGATCCAGCTATCCCACTACTGGGTATCTATCCAACAAACCTGAAATCAACAATCCAAAGAGGCTTATGCACCCCTATGTTCATTGCAGCATTATTCACTATAGCCAAGACATGGAAGCAACCCAAGTGTCCCTCGACTGATGATTGGATAAAGAAGATGTGGTATATATATACCATGGAATACTACTCAGCCATAAAAAAAGACAAAATCGTCCTATTTGCAACAACATGGATGGACCTGGAGGGTATTATGTTAAGTGAAATAAGCCAGAAAGAGAAAGACAAACAGTGCATGATTTCACTCATATGTAGAAGATAAACCAACACATGCACAGATAGAACTGTTTGGTGGTTAGCAGGGGCGAGGGGGTTGGGGACTGGGCACAAGGGGTGGAGGGATGCACTTATAGGGTGACTGATAGACAATAATGTACAACAAAAATTTCACAATTGAAAAAAAAAAAAGTGGGAAAAAAAAAAAAACAAGCTCATAGATACAGAGAACAGATTCATGGTTGCCAGAGGCTGGAGGAGTGGTGCAAAATGGATGAAGAGGGTCAAAACGTACAAATTTCCAGTTATAAAATAAATAAGTCATAGGGATGTAATGTACAGCATGTTGACTACAGTTAATAATACTGTATTGCATATTTGAAAGTTGCTGAGAGTAGATCTTAAAAGTTCTCTTTACAAGAAAAAAAATTTTGTAACTATGTATGGTGACGGACATTAACTAGACTGTGGTGATCATTTTGCAATGTATACAAATATCAAATCATTATGCTGTACACCTGAAACTACTATAATGTTATATGTCAATTATACCTCAACAAAAAAAAGAAAAATCAAAAAATAAAATAAAATAATTAGCACCCAGAGATAATCAATATAGAATAATGCTTTTTTCACTTAATATTTTATTGTGAACATTTTCTCATGTCCTTAAATATTTTTTTGAAAATATGATTTCAAATTGTCTACCTAGTATTCTGTTAATATGGATGCATCATACTTGAGCTTGTCTTACAGTATTGGATATTTAAGTTGTTTATAATTTTTCACTATCTTAAACAATGCTTTTATGAACACCTTTATGTGTAAATTCTTGCATACAGTTCTAATTATCTCCTTAGAAAAAATTCCTGGAGGTAGAATCTACTGAGATAAACATTTTTAAGGGACTTGATGTACACTGCTAAAATGCCCTTCAGTAAAGCTGACTGCTTTACATCTGGGCTATGATTATTTTTAATGGTGCTACTATGGTAAAAAATGAAGAGCTATTGTGAGCATAAAGTTTAGGAACATAGACTCTGGAGTCAGACAAGGTTGGTTTTGAATTCAAACTTTATCATATGATCTTAGGCAACTCTGTAAACCTCAGTTTTCCCAAAAATAGGATACAACCACTTACCTCATGGGTTGTAAAGTTGAGGAGAGATATGTGTAAGATATATAATGGTCATTGCATGTATTAGCCACTCAAATGGGCAATATTATGACTTTATTAAGTGTATATACCCATACTAAGTTATTAAATTTCCTCTAATCTAATGCCATTAATTATTAGACTCATTCTTATTTTATGAACTACTAAGAAAGAACACTGTCGATTAAACTGCCATACTATCTATTATAAGTAACATCTTGATTTCAGAGAAGTTAAAATGTAAAAAGATGTATATCTTAGAATTGAGGAAATACAGTATACAAAAGAAAAACAAATTTTTAATTGTCCAAAATTTAGCTTCTATATATAATAATAATAAAAAAACCTATCAAGTGTTAGCACCCATATTACAATTTTTGGTGGCATGCAATACTTTGGCCAAAAAAATCTTTAAATTTACCCTAAGCAAAATTCTGACCAATAACCAATGGCCAATAAATAAACATTAACCGAGTTGTTAAAAGATGCTGCTTCTATCATCCTGCAGATTTACTGTACGTCACTTAAGTCATCTGAATAGAATAACAGCATGACAGAGTCCAAGAGCTGAAAAGGCTCTTAGCAATTATTTAACATATGTGGAAAATAAGATTTAAAGAATTTAAATGGCTAGTTAACATCACACTGCTAATTAGTGCTAACCAAGACAAGAATCAGGTTTACTGATTCCCAGTCCAGAGTATTTTTAATTTTTAAACATTAATTCCTACATTTAACTAAATACATTTATCTTAAAAATCAGGTTTATAAGAAAAATGTGTGTTGGCTATTAGAACCTAAGCTCACCAGATTCTGCAACTGTTAATCACTAGATGTTTACTGATTATCTACTATGTATGGATGGACACTGTCATGTCCTGAAAGCTTTTTTGTCCTGAAAGTTTAGGTACTTGGAACCTTTGATTTGAGGTTTTTGATTAGGAGAACAGGGGCTTGCTTTGTTAGCTTCTATATTTCTTTGATTCTAAGATGCAAATTTTCTCTTAACACCTCTGAAAACTTAAAATTGATGGCATGTTATAATCTCTTGTTATCCAGGTGGTAGTCAAGACACAGTCATCAATGTCTACATATGCATGTGCTTGATATTTCTGGTGGCATGACTGCAATTCCTTGATGTTTCAGTTAACAACAACTTGAGTACTATTTGAGAATGGAACATAACTCCAAGTTATTGTCTGAAAATCTCTTCTTGGGACTTTCTGGTAAAGTCAAGAAAGTGCTATTATCAATGAGTGTTACTGAGAAGAAAATCCCAGAGACAACTGTGGAGAAATGCTGTAATTTAGAGGTTCTCAAACTTTGTGATCCCTTTATATGCTTAAAAATTATTGAGGACCCCAAAAACCTTTTGCTTATGTGGGTTATATGTATTGATATTTGTCATTTTGGAAATTAAAACTGTGAAATTTTAAAAATATTTATTTATTCATTTCTTTGGAAACAGCTATAAGCCCATTAGATGTTAACATATTCTAATAAAAAATAACTACTTTAAAAAAACAAAAAATAAGTGAAAGGAATGGCATTACTTTACATATTTTGGGAATTTCTTAGTATCGGGCTTAATAGAAGGCAGCTGGGTTCTCATATCTACTTCTGTATTCAATCTGTTGAGATATCACAAACCACGTAGCCTGCAGAAATGCCACTGTACACTTGTGAGAGAATGAAAGTGAAAAAGGTAAATAATGTTCTAGTATTATTATGAAAATAGTTTCAACTTTGGAAGCTCTCTGAAAGAGTCCTGGAGAGCCTCAGAGCTCCCTAGACCATACTTTGAAAACCGCTGCTGTAACATAGTGCTTTTGACAGCACAGAGGACAACACTATGTGGAAAAACTGGAACACCAACAACCCTAAATCAACAAGTGACTCAGAAGAATTGAATTCTAAATTCTAACTCTAAATTGATTATCCTTAATCTATTTTACTTAAGATCTCCTTTTTATGTACACATAAGAGTGTTTTATGATTAAAAAATCTGTACATCTAAATAAGTCTAAAAGAACTCTTTCAATAGGTATGAAAGAATAATTCTATGTGATAAGAAAACCATATATCATAATTTATTGGCAATGTTTTTCTTTGTGGTATAAAAATTAATGGTATATCTTATAATTGATGGTACCATAGATTCAATTAAATACAGTAAATACTGTAAGGTCAAATCTGCACCATATTCTCCTCATGGGGAGAAATTTGCATGTAACTGGGATTTTTAACCATAAGTAACCATGGGACTGAAAATACCAATTACAATGCAACTAAAATATTTGAAGAAAATGCTTTAAATGGGAAATATTTAATTTGGCATTATACATTTTCTTTTTCTTTTTTTTTTTTATTATTATTTTATTATTTATTTTTCCCCCAAAGCCCCAGTAGATAGTTCTATGTCATAGCTGCACATCCTTCTAGTTGCTGTATGTGGGACGCGGCCTCAGCATGGCCAGAGAAGCGGTGCGTCGGCGCACGCTGGGGATCCAAACCCGGGCCGCCAGCAGCGGAGCGCGCGCACCCAACTGCTAAGCCATGGGGCCAGCCCTACATTTTCATAATAATATTCTTACCAAATGGGAATACTGAAATATCTTTGACTTATTCTTACAGTAAAATATTGTTTTTATAGGTTAATAATATTTTGATTTGTAAAGTTGACATTTTTTATCCTTCAATCTTGAAAGTGGGATTTATTTGTAGGCTTAAAATATTATCTTAACTTTCAATGACGAGCAGGTGTATTTCAGGTTTTTCTATAATAGGAAATTATACTTCACTTTTAATCATTTGTAACAGTTTAAAGTGTCTATGAATACAAAAAGAAACAAAAAATAGAGTAACCATTTACTAAATATACGTATTTTCTTTTTAACTCACTTACCTGGACTGTTTTTGCAGAATGATCTGTATGATTTAAAGTGGTTCTATCAGCATCTGGATCAGACTCTGTCTGCCTCAGGGAAGTACGTTTTTTTTTCGCAAGGTCTGCATCTCTATTGTATGAGTATCCAAGTTTAGAAGTGGGAGATAAACTTGTTTTCTTGATAGGTGATTCAGGATCTGATCTGCATTCTAAGGGTCTGGAATTGTCTAATTTTTCTTGCTCCAAGTTACTACTGATGTCTAGAGTCTGAAGCTTCTGCTCATCTGCCTCCTCACAAATAAAGGGTGGAGACACATCCTTCTTCTTATCACTAACACATAAGTCACTTAATTCTAAAGTCTCAGCTTTCAATAGTCTCTTCTTGCCTAATAAAACTTGTGCATGGCTTGAATCTGTATTGTAACATATTCCAGGGTCATCGGATCCTGAAGTCCTTCCAGAGCTCTGCTGGGACTTTTGGGGTTCTGTGTCACTTTTAGTCCTGCGACAGTAAGGGGAGGCTGTGCTTGGACTAAGATGATCATCAGGAGTCTGATGTTCACTTTCTGACTCTCCAACACCACTATCATTTACAAATACAGAGTCGTCTTGTGATAAGAAGTCTACCACTCCACCGGTAGGCTGCTGTAGTTCAGGTTCCCGTTTCAGATCACTAAGCTCTGCATAGAATTTTTCCTGATCAACAGAACTGTTTGTATCTGTTTCATAGTTTCCAACTTTATATGTGCTTTTACTGCTGTTTTCCTCTATCTGAACAACATTTAGCTCTTGGCCACTGAAATGTGCTCTTATTTGATAGAGATAAGTCATAACAGTCAGTTTGTCAGGAATTGCTAATAAAACCATATCAGAAGGTTCCAATAACCGGGAAATTCCTATGCTGGCAAATCCATCATATGCCTTCAAAGGAAGGAAAAACAAAAGATATATTGAATAGTTCAGACAATCCATACATTTTAAAAACAGCAAAATAAAGATGTTAACTAGACTTATTATGGTGATCATTTTGCAATGTTTACAAATATTGAATCATTACGTTGTACACCAAACAAATATAATGCTATATGTCAATTATACCTCAGCAAAAAAAAAAGTTAAGAAAATAAATAAATAAAATTGTTACTATAAAAAAACCAGCAAAATTTTAATGGATTGTTGTTATTGTTCTTAGAGAGTACATTATGTTTCTGGCATTACGGCACATAAGCAGAACAAAATTCCAAGTCAGAAATTTGTAAAAGTACGGTAGATGGAAGAGAAAAGAATTTTCTCAATTAATAACAATTGAAATGTTCTTTTCAAATAAAGAAAATAAGCAAAAGTGAGAGTTAAAAAAAATCTTAGAATCGATATTTAAGATAAGGAACTAAGGTATAAAGGAACATTAATTCATCTGGAGCTTTATCATTCCTATCAACCTCTCTCTTCGATGGTCATGTAATTGCAGTAATTTGTGAAGAAAAAGTACAGCTAGATATCTCAAAAGAACTAACTCCTAGATTACCTGGTATAAAATACAAGTAAGTGCTATTTAACCCTAGAAACATAGAAACATTTTTTAAATGCCCAATTAAGATTGATTTTCATAATGATAAGAGTGACTTCATTTTCACTTCATCCATTTTGGAAAGAATGAAATGTTTTGAGTAGCACAACCTAGTTGAGAATGTGAGGTTGCATTGTATTATTTTTGTTAGCCTTTAAATGACTGTGGCACATCAGGTTTTTCTAGTTTTGAAGAATCAAAGCTGTTTCTCAATTTACAATTAATTATTACTACCCTGAACTAACCCTTGAAAACAGCATTGTGTTGCTAGGAAGCATTAAAAATATGGCTAAAGGTTTAGATAAACTCTTGGAAAAAGTAAAGACCCTCTAGTTATATTCTCACTTTGAGATATAAACTGTCTCGTCTTTGTAACAACCTAGATGTAGGATCCTAACTCAAAGTTTTTCTTAAAAGAAAAGTTAGAAATTATGCAACAATTTAGAAGGAATCAGTCTTTTGCAGTTACATGTTAAAGTGCATTGCTACCTTTGAATTTAACCCTTGTCTCATATGCTTCCTGCAGTTAACGAATGTTGTGGAATGAGTGAAAAAGAAAATGAAAAAGAAATTGCAATATTAAAACCTCTTCAATTTTCAAAGCACCATGCTTCATAATATAGGTAACTCAAAATATTTAGTCCAGAGAATGGCTCAGTTGGTGTGCATGTTTAGGCCTGTTTGTTATTTTACAAGTTTTAGGAAGGTTAAAGTCATTTTCCTCCTCATGTACCCTGACAACCTGATTGACAGACATCAATTGCAGACCATCAGGAAAAGCACCACAGGCAGTATTCTAAACATTTCCCAATTATCTAAAACACTGACATATTGGTTAAGATCAGATGTCACAGGTAAATACCATTTTTACTCAGCACTTTTTACAGACCTGGGAAAATGATTAGCTTCCTTGTGGGGAATCTCCTGCTGGTGTTTTGCTTCACGTAGCAATTCATTTTATGCACACTAATTGCAATAAAAAACATTTAAAAATAAACCAGGTTTCTTGTAAGTGAGGTCAAGACTTTATAAAGGAATTTTCCCATAGGTTAACCTCTTCTGCTATGGTCAATCACCTACTGTCTTTTTAGCTGTTTGTATGTGGAGAAAAAAAGAAGTCTTTCAAAGGAAATTGTCTTATTCATTTCCAGATGTAATTTAATTGGTAAGGAGGAGTTACTACCAGTTATGTTATGCATCTGCATGGAACTTAAGACATAGGCATTGTTTCTCGTGCTGCTTTAAATCCAATCAAGGGCAGACAGGGTTATCAGGAAGAAGTGTGTGAAGCCAGAAATAAACCTGCAGGTAGCAACTGATACTCAATGCAGATATCAGGTAAGAAGCTGCAAAGTGATGAAAAGGAAAGACTACATAACAACAATTATTTATTGAATTGTGCAATGAATAAGATCATCTAAATAAAAATCCTTTCAAAAAGCCATGATTATCTGCCCTGGAAGATCTAATTGAGAAAACATTTTAATGGGATATTCTTATCTATGTAATAATATATAAATCCAAGGTATGCTCATTATTAAGTTCCTAAAAAAATAACTTAAAGAAGTATGACTTAAGCCTTAATGAGCTTTCCCATACTCTTTAAAAATATATAGCTACGTAAAATCAGCAATGTTTCCTTTTTAAAATTTCAAACAGTAACTTGAAAGCTTCACTTTATAAAATTAATAATGGTTTACTTTATAAAGCTTTTATCAGCATTTAAATTAGCTTAATATTTTATTCAAATGCAACAAAATGCAGGTAAAGAACTGTCATATCTAAAGATAGAATTTAATTGATGGAAAACAAGGCATTTCACTTTTATAGACACAAGCTCTCCAAAATTATACAAGAAATAATTCATGAGAATGACTTAATTTGTAGCATGCCCACCATAAAGGCAATTTCTTTTTTTTTTTTTTAATTTTTATTTATTTATTTATTTTTTTTCCCCAAAGCTCCAGTAGATAGTTGTATGTCATAGTTGCACAGCCTTCTAGTTGCTCTATGTGGGACACAGCCTCAGCATGGCCGGAGAAGTGGTGCGTCGGCGCACGCCCGGGATCCGAACCCAGGCTGCCAGCAGCAGACCGCGAGCACTTAACCGCTAAGCCACAGGGCCGGCCCAAGGCAATTTCTATGAAGAAAATTACACTGATTTTTTAAGATTACCTTTTCTGGTGGCATATTTCAATTCAAAAATTGACAGTTTTAAAATGTATTTCTCTAGGGCCAGCATCATGCAGTTGCAAAGAAACACGAGTTTTTGTGTGTGTGTATGTGTGAGGAAGATTAGCCCTTAGCTAACATTTGTTGCCAATCCTTTTCTTTTTTGTTGAGGAAGACTGGCTCCGGGCTAACATCCGTGCCCATCTTCCTCTACTTTATATGGGACGCCACCACAGCATGGCTTGATAGGCGGTGCATATGTCTCCGCCCAGGATCCAAACCCACGAACCCTGCGCCGCCAAAGTGGAGCTCGCAAACTTAACGACTACGCCACAGGGTTGGTCTTGAAACGAGTTTTTTAATGGCAATATAAATTTTTCGTTTTAGAGAGCAACGAAAGTAAAAAATTGTTTTGATTTAAATTCTCATTTGCTAATTGAACTTCTATCAAGATTCCCTTTATAGACTTTTTATCACTGGTGGTTTTAATTATCTAATTTAAAGTACATTAAAAACTTTAGTCTAGACCAGAGATTATTAACCACTTGGTCCCATGAATCCTTTTGGCAATGAACCCCTTCTCAGAATAATATTTTACACGTATAAAATATATAACAAAAGAAACCAATTATTTTGAAAAATAAAACTATGAAAATATTAGTAAAACTGAATTTGAGAAACAGTAATATACGTGCTTTTTATGAATGTATAAACTACTGTAATTTTGAAGAAGTGATGGGCTTAAAAGGTATTTGTAGGTATTTACAACCATAACGTGATATGAAAATATCTGAGATTCTAAAGGTGACAAAGTCTCAGGCATAGCTAATACTACAGTGGTTTGTTACCTAAATTCATAATTGAAGGAAACGCTAAATTTCAGTTAAAGAATTGAGATAATAAAATAAATTTTTTTCCCTAGCTATGTTCAAGGACGCCCTGAATTCTATCCACGGCTCCCAGGTTAAGAACTCCCGTTCTCAAGACAACAATACATTTCATTAACTTTTCAGTTGAAGAATTCAATTCAGTGCAAAAAACACTGAGTACCTACTGTGTGTTGAGTTAAGTGCTTCCCTCCTTTTTCATGTCATGGTGCACAGAGAAAACTGTAATATTGTACTGCGCACTGGGGTAAATACTTAAGTCAGCCTGCAGCTACAGTCAGCTGGCCCAGGGCAGCTCCAGCAAGTCAGCCCTGCACGGCTACCCTGAAGGCTGAAGGGTGAAAGGATCAATATCCCCCATACACCAACTGGAAAGCTCTTATCTCAACATATTAATTAATTATGTGGAAAAAACTGTAAAGTTTACCAGAAAATTTTTAAAAAATGGAAAAAGAACCAATGTTCATATCTTTTTGCTTCTAGGAATATATCCATTCTTTCCTGCATACCCATTAGGCTCCTACCTTCATCCCCTCCCGACAGATTTTTCTAAACTCACAACAGTTTATGGCACAACAGTTTTGGGTGCACTTTTTAAAAGCTAAATCTTGAATAAAAGCAATTTGCTTTAACAAATATTTAACAGTTAATGAAGTTCATACACATATTATAATCTGATGCCAATCTGGCACTTGTGATCTTTAAAGGCCACGACAAACTACAGTAAACCATGCATCCTATTTGAACTGCAGGCAGCAGACAACCTTCTGTGAGCCGCAGTTATGACCTCACAGAACAACTTTACTTTCCCCAAATTAATAAAAGCCCGCAGAGAAGCCAAAATTGAAACTACGTGCTTTTTTTCTTTGGCAATTCTTACCTTTTTGTTGTTCTCTTTAATATCTTGAGGATTCAGAGACTTGTAGTCACTGAGGGAGAAAATGGCACGGTAGGTACATACAGTATTTGATAAAAATAGCTGTTTTTAAAACAAACTGAATCTAAAAATTTGCCATTCAATAATACCAAAGAGTAACTAGCAATTTCAGAGCAATTTAATCAACAAAACTAATAGCGTGGAAAATTAACAAAATAAATAAATAAATAAAAACAGTGATTACATGTTTCCTTGCATGAAGCTTTCCACCTAAAAGAGAAGTTAAGGCAGGGGGCCAGAGACTAGCCTTGACAACCAAATTTACCAGGAGGTAATCCCTTGTTGTCAGTGTATAAAGAGCTACAGGCTTATTTGTCTCATCTCATTTTAACACTAACACAATTTTCACAATAATTTGCAGTCAGTTCTTTGTATGAGATTAAGGAGAAATTTTTTTTTTTTTAAAACAGAAAAGATTGTTTTTAGGCATCAACAAGGAAGAACTTTTCTTTCTAGCATACATTTCTTCTCTCAAAAAACAAGAGGTATGGGTAATAAAAAAAGAAATATAAAGTCAAATATTTCAGGACGTGTTAAATTATTTTACGTTTTTGTAAAACCTGTCTATTATTTACAAAATATTTATAGGGAATGGAAAATGTTTCTACTTACATTAAATCTGGCCTAAAGTGGTGTAATATTGCACAAAAAGATAAACCATTTCTCCACGATGTAGTAAAATTGGTGATTTTCACTCCCCGGTAGTTTTTTGTAACTTCTTTGCACCATACAAGCAATGACTGACTAGCATTTGGCTTTCGCCCCAAAATAGGACTTGGTATAGGACTCGGCTAGAAAAGAGGAAAAGAGGAAAACATTAAAATAATTTAGTGAAAGATGAAAATTAACGTTAATTGACCTAACTAGATCATTTCATCAACACTTTGATGTCAGTTTAAGTCCTTCAAGACTGCCAATTCAAGACAACTGTAATCTCCATGAAGAGACATGACTCTGAAGTTATCATCTTCAGTTTTAGCCTACGGCATTTGCCTGACAAGGATGGAGACAGGCAAGACTTTAAACCTATACATAAGAATAGGCCAAGGGCTATACTGATGGAAACATTAGTATTTAAACACTTAAGGCTGCATATCTGGGTAACTCACATGCCCTAAAAAATTTTACCCAAATGCAATCATGTACAAATATAGTTTCTTTTTGACTAGATTAAAAATAATGTTTTGTTTTGTTTTGTTTTTGGTGAGGAAGATCAGCCCTGAGCTAATATCTGCTGCCAATCCTCCTCTTTTTGCAGAGGAAGATTGGCCCTGAGCTAACATCCATGCCCATCTTCCTCCATTTTATATGTGGGATGCCTGCCATAGCATGGGTTGATAAGTAGTGCATAGGTCCACACCCGGGATCCAAACCTGCAAATCCCAGGCCACCAAAGCGAAGTGCGCAAACTTAACCACTATGCCACCGGGCTGGCCCCCAAAATAATGTATTTTGAAGTCTAACTGTAGCACAAATTGTTAGTAGTGGAGAGATCAAAATCACAGTCGGTTTTTTAAAATACAGTAATCATATGCATTTTAGATAGCACAATGATAATCATATTCAAACATACTTCTTATACAAATTTAATGATGGCAAAACATTTAGAGTTATTAACAACAGTAAGGTGTTGGTAGCAACAGCACATAACAGTACGTAATTTGGATTTGCTCAAAATATCTTCTAATTATCACTGATAGCTACTTGTGAACATTAGGTCAGTTGGGGGGTGTGTAGGTGTGTGTGCGTGTGTGTGTATGTTTTAAATCTTAAGTATATACTTGGTTTTCCCCTTGTTCATATACTTAAAACAACAATGATGACAACAAAACTAAGACTACATAATAAGATTTTTATGCTAAACTTTCATTCTTAAAATCATGTCATTTTCTTTTACTGAGTAACAACCACATTTTGCGATGGTAACTTTAGACACTGATGCAAATGAAAACTATAAAGAAAACTACTGGGGGGGCGGAGTCAAGATGGCGGCGTAGGCAGACTCTGAACTCACCTCCTCCCGTGGACACAGCCAATTTACAACTACTCGTGGAAAAATTACCCCTGAGACAGAACTGAAAACTGGATAAGAGGAACTCCTGCAACAACGGACAATCCTAACTGGGGTAGAAGAGGCAGAGACTCCCTTCCGGAGAGGAAAAACGCCGCCTTCACAAGCCGCCAGCGTCACGGCCGCCGGGAGCAGCTCACAGGTACGCAGCCTCCCTGGAGGCGCGGGGCCCTGAGCCGAGGCGCCCCGGTGTGGGCCTTTTGCGGACCCAGCAGAATTGAGACCAGCAGCATAATATCTGACTTTGCCTGCTACTAAAGCATTGGGTAGCACCCCCAGAAAACCCGGTTCACAAAGAAACTAAAACTGGCTCTTAAAGGGCCCGTGCACAAACTCACCTGTTCCAGAAAGCATCCTAAAATCACCAGAAAGAAAGGTGCACAGTGCTTCGGTGACAAGAGACTCACCTAATAGGCCCTGAGTGCATCTCGGTGAGGGGTGAGACCTCTCCAGGGACTGGGACATTGGCGGCGGCCATTGTGGTGGCCTGGTGTGGGCGTGCTGACACAGACGCCATTGGAGTTCTCCCTGAGACCTGCTAGCCCAGGGTCTGCTCCACCCACTAGAGCACCGATTTAATCCAGCTCAGCCAGGGCAGGCAGCCCACCCTAGAGACTAGCCCCACCCAACAACAAGCCCTCAGGCAACGTGTGGGCCTGCATAGATTGGTGACTGGATTCTCTGCAGCCTGGCAACTGAGCTGACTTGAGCGGGGCAGGGTGTGCACAAGGAGCGGGTGGAGAGTGTGGGGCGGTGGCAGAGTGTGTGGGGCTCCCGCCGTGGAGAGACTGGGTCCACTTGGGGAGGTGCGGGGACTCACACGGGGCAGGACTGTGTTGACTGTGTGTGTGGACCTGTGGGCGGCAGGGCTTCTCAGCCACAGAAGACTTGTACTTCTCAAAGACCCACATAGGAGGTTTGCTCCACCTTCCAAAACCTGAAACAATTGGGTGCTCCTGTGCCTGAGGCCAGCCCCACCCAGCTGCAATCCTCAGAGAGCTGACAAGAGACCTAATAGGCTAGAGGCTTACAGCAATTGTAAGGCCCTGAGCCTAACAACCTGCCACGGTGGGGGCCTACTCACTTAAAAGAAATACTGCAACACAAATGTGGTATTAGAACTTGCAGCCAACTGTGCTGGGGCTCCCCACAGCTGATAAAGAGACTGAAGGGCCCACAACAACTACAAGCAGCTGAGCATTACAACAGCTGGCCAGGAGCATAACTCAGCCTCCCTGGGAGCCTACAGGGAGAGCAAACAGGCCACAGCAGAAGGATATACATAGCCCACATAGGGGTCACCCCTGGAACATTGAGAACTGAGGGAAGCACACTGGAAGCCTCCTAAGCCATCACTTACATAAGGTCACCTATCCAAGAGCAGGAGACGTAGCTGACCTACCTAATACGTAGACACAAGCACAGGAGAAGAGGCAAAAAAAAGAGGCAAAAGAATACATTCCAAGTAAGGGAACAGGACAAAACCCCAGAAAAGGAACTTAGTGAAACAGAAATGAGCAACCTACCCGACAGAGAGTTCAAACTAAGAGTGTTAAGGATGCTCACTGATCTGGGGAGAAGAATAGATGGACTCAGTGAGAATGTCAACAAAGAAATGGAAGATATAAAAAAGAACCAATCAGAAATGAAGAATACAATACTGGAAATGAAAAACTCATTAGAGGGACTCAAAAGCAGAGTAGAGGATACAGAAGAACGGATCTGTGAGCTGGAAGAAAGACTAGAAGAAATTACCCAAGTTGAACAGGTAAAAGAGAAAAGAATTAAAAAGAGTGAGGACAGTCTAAGGGACCTCTGGGACAACATCAAGCGCACTAACATCCGTGTTATAGGTGTCCCGGAAGGAGAAGAGCGAGACAAGGGGGCAGAGAATCTATTTCAAGAAGTAATAGATGAAAACTTCCCTAACCTAAGGAAGGAAACAGACATCCAGGTACAGGAGGCACAGAGAGCCCCAAACAAGATAAACCCAAAGAGGCCCACACCAAGACACATCATAATCAAAATGTCCAGAATTAAAGATAAAGAGAGAATCCTAAAAGCCGCAAGAGAATGTCAAGTTACATACAAAGGAAACCCCATAAGGCTATCAGCTGACTTCTCAGCAGAAACCTTACAGGCTAGAAGAGAATGGCATGATATATTTAAAGTGCTAAAAGGAAAAAACTTACAGCCAAGAATACTCTACCCAGCAAGGTTATCGTTCAAAATGGAAGGAGAGATCAAAATTTTCCCAGATAAGCAAAAATTAAAGGAGTTTGTCACCAAGAAACCAGTGTTACAAGAAATGTTAAAGGGACTGATTTAAGGGGAAAAGAGAAGACCACAAATAGGAAAAATTATCTATTTCCACGATTAGAACGTAATGGATACAAATGCACAAAAAAGAGGTTGGATATGATATTAAAACATAAAAGGAGGGAGGAGGGTAGTTAAAGAGTACAGCTTTCAGACAGAGGTCAAACTAAAGTGACCATCAATTCTGTATAGAAGAAGTAAGGAACAGAGAAGGACTACTAAAACACTGAGAAAAAAAAAGTTAAAAAATGGCAGTAAGTACATACTTATCAATAGCTACTTTAAATGTCAATGGACTAAATGCTCCAATTAAAAGGCAGAGGGTGGCTGACTGGATGAAACAACAAGACCCATATATATGCTGCATACAAGAGACACACTTCAGACCTAAAGACACTCACAAACTGAAAGTGAAGGGATGGAAAAAGATACTCCACGCAAATGGCAATGAAAAGAAAGCTGGGGTAGCAGTACTCATATCAGACAAAATAGACTTTAAAACAAAAACTGTAAAACGAGACAAAGAAGGGGATTACATAATGATCATGGGAACAATCCAACAAGAGGATATAACACTTATAAATATCTACGCACCCAATGTAGGTGCACCTAAATATATAAAGCAATTATTAACAGACATAAAAACAGAAATAGACAGTAACACAATAATAGTAGGGGACTTTAACACTCCACTTACACCAACGGATAGATCATCCAAACAGAAGATCAATAAGGAAACATTGGCCTTAAACGACACACTAGAACACATGGACCTAGTAGATATATACAGAGCATTCCATCCAAAAACCGAAGAATACACGTTCTTTTCAAATGCACATGGAACGTTCTCCAGGATTGATCACATATTAGGCCACAAAACAAGTCTCCATAAATTTAAGAAGATTGAAATAATACCAAGCATCTTTTCTGACCACAAAGGTATGAAACTAGAAATCAACTATAGGAAGAAAATCAGAAAAGCCACAAATACATGGAGATTAAACAAAATGCTACTGAACAACGACTGGGTTAATGAAGAAATCAAAGAAGAAATCAAAAAATACCTGGAGACAAACGAAAATGAAAATACGACATGCCAGAATTTATGAGATACAGCAAAAGCGGTTCTAAGAGGGAAGTTTATAGCAATACAGGCCTATCTCAACAAACAAGAAAAATCTCAAATAAACAATCTAACAATGCACCTAAAGGAACTGGAAAAAGAAGAACAAACAAAGCCCAAAATCAGTAGAAGAAGGGAAATAAAAAAAATCAGAGCAGAAAAAAATGAAATAGAGACCAAAAAAACAAAAGAAAAAAATAATAAAACAAAAAGCTGATTCTTTGTAAAGATCAACAAAATAGACAAACCTTTAGCTAGACTCACCAAGAAAAAAAGAGAGAAGGCACAAATAAGTAAAATCAGAAATGAAAGAGGAGAGGTTACAACAGACACCTCAGAAATACAAAAGATTATAAGAGAATACTATGAAAAACTATATGCCAAGGAATTCGACAATCTGGAAGAAATGGATAAATTCTTAGAATCATACAACCTTCCAAAACTGGATCAAGAAGAAGTAGAGAATTTGAATAGACCAATCACCAGTGAGGAGATCGAAACAGTAATCAAAAACCTCCCCAAAAATAAAAGTCCAGGACCAGACGGCTTCCCTGGTGAATTCTACCAAACATTCAAAGAAGACTTAATACCTATCCTTCTCAAACTCTTCCAAAAAATTGAGGAGGGGGAAGCTCCTAACTCATTCTCTGAAGCTGACATTACCCTGATACCAAAACCAGACAAGGACAACACAAAAAAGAAAATTACAGGCCAATATCACTGATGAACATCGATGCGAAAATCCTCAACAAAATACTAGCAAATCGCATACAACAATACGTTAAAAAGATTATACACCATGATCAAGTGGGATTTATTCCAGGTATGCAGGGATGGTTTAACATTCGCAAATCAATCAACGTAATACACCACATTAATAAAATGAAGAACAAAAATCACATGATCATCTCAATAGATGCAGAGAAAGCATTTGACAAGATACAGCATCCATTTATGATAAAAACTCTGAATAAAATGGGTATAGAAGGAAAGTACCTCAACATAATAAAGACCATATATGAGAAACCCACAGCTAATATCATCCTCAATGGTGAAAAACTGAAAGCTATCCCTCTAAGAACAGGAACCAGACAAGGATGCCCACTGTCACCACTCCTATTTAACATAGTATTGGAAGTCCTAGCCAGAGCAATCAGGCAAGAGAAAGAAATAAAAGGGATCCAAATTGGAAAGGAAGAAGTGAAACTGTCACTATTTGCAGATGACATGATTTTATATATAGAAAATCCTAAAGAATCCACCAGAAAACTTTTAGAAGTAATAAACGAATATGGTAAAGTTGCAGGATACAAAATCAACATACAAAAATCAGTTGCATTTCTGTACACTAACAACGAAGTAGCAGAAAGAGAAATTAAGAATACCATCCCATTTACAATTGCAACAAAAAGAATAAAATACCTAGGAATAAACTTAACCAAAGAGGTGAAAGATCTGTACACCGAAAACTATAAAACATTTCTGAAAGAAATTGAAAAAGACACAAAGAAATGGAAAGATATTCCGTGCTCTTGGATTGGAAGAATTAACATAGTTAAGATGTCCATACTTCCTAAAGCCATCTATAGATTCAATGCAATCCCTATCAAAGTTCCAACAACATTTTTCACAGAAATAGAACAAAGAATCCTAAAATTTATATGGAACAACAAAAGACCCGAATAGNTNAANGNNTCNTGNGAAAAAGAACAAAGCTGGAGGTATCACACTCCCTGATTTCAAAATATACTACAAAGCTATAGTAACCAAAACAGCATGGTACTGGCACAAAAACAGACACACAGATCAATGGAATAGAATCGAAAGCCCAGAAATAAACCCACACATCTATGGACAGCTAATCTTTGACAAAGGAGCCAAGAACATACAATGGGGAAAAGAAAGTCTCTTCAACAAATGGTGTTGGGAAAACTGGATAGCCATATGCCGAAAAATGAAAGTAGACTCTTACCTTACACCATACACAAAAATTAACTCCAAATGGATTAAAGACTTGAATGTAAGACCTGAAACTGTGAAAGTTCTAGAAGAAAACATAGGCAGTACGCACTTCGACATCAGTCTTAGCAACATCTTTTCAAACACCACATCTGACCGGGCAAGAGAAACAATAGAAAAAATAAACAAATGGGACTACATCAAACTAAAAAGCTTCTGCACAGCAAAGGAAACCATCAACAAAACGAAAAGACAACCTAACAATTGGGAGAAGATATTTGCAAACCATACATCTGATAAGGGCTTAATCTCCAAAATATATAAAGAACTCATGCATCTCAACAACAAAAACTACCAACCCAATTAAAAAATGGGCAAAAGACCTGAACAGACATTTCTCCAAAGAAGATATACAGATGGCCAACAGACACATGAAAAGATGTTCAAAATCACTAACTATCAGGGAAATGCAAATCAAAACTACAATGAGATATCACCTCACGCCTGTCAGAATGGCTATAATTAACAAGACAGGAAACAACATGTGTTGGAGAGGTTGTGGAGAGAAGGGAACTCTCATACACTGCTGGTGGGAGTGCAAACTGGTGCAGCCACTATGGAAAACAGTATGGAGATTCCTCAAAAAATCAACGATAGAACTACCATATGATCCAGCTATTCCACTGTTGGGTATTTATCCAAAGAACTTGAAAACACCAATTTGCAAAGGTACATGCACCCCTGTGTTCATTGCAGCCTTATTCACGATAGCCAAGACTTGGAAGCAACCTAAGTGCCCATCAAGGGACGAATGGATAAAAAGCTGTGGTATATATACACAATGGAATACTACTCAGCCATAAGAAACGATGAAATCCAGCCATTTGTGACAACATGGATGGACATTGAGGGCATGATGCAAAGTGAAATAAGTCAGAGGGAGAAGGTCAAATACCGTATGATTTCCTTCATTAAGTAGTAGATAATAACAACAATAAACAAACACATAGGGACAGAGATTGGATTGGTGGTTACCAGAGGGGAAGGGGGGAGGGAGGAGGGTGAAAGGGATAATTGGGTACATGTGTGTGGTGATGGGTTGTAATTAGTATTTTGGTGGTGAACATGATGTAATCTATGCAGAAATAGAAGTACAATGATGTACACCTGAAATTTTTACAATGTTATAAACCAATGTTACTGCAATAAACAAAAAATTAAAAAAAAAAAAAAAGCCATGGGGCGAAACCTAGAGATTCCTTTAAAAAAACAGTACATGCACCCCTGTGTTCATTGCAGCGTTATTCACAATAGCCAAGACTTGGAAGCAACCTAAGTGCCCATCAAGGGACGAATGGATAAAGAAACTGTGGTATAGATACACAATGGAATACTACTCAGCCATAAGAAATGATGAAATCCAGCCATTTGTGACAACATGGATGGACACTGAGGGTATAATGCAAAGTGAAATGAGTCAGAGGGAGAAGGTCAAATACCGTATGATTTCCTTCATTAAATAGTAGATAATAACAACAATAAACAAACACATAGGGACAGAGATTGGATGGGTGGTTGCCAGGGGGGAGTGGGGGAGGGAGTGGGGTGAAGGGGATGGTTTGGTACATGTGTGTGGTGATGGGTTGTAGTTGGTGTTTTGGTGGTGAACATGATGTAATCTGTGCAGAAGTGGAGGTGTAGTGATGTACACCTGAAATTTTTACAATGTTGTAAACCAATGTTACTGCAATAAACAAAAAATTAAAAAAAAAAAAAAAAAAAGAAGAAAACTACTAAATGTTTCCGGACTTTAAATCTCACTATCATTTAAGAGTGCTGGCTAGAGACATAAAATAGAGGCCCTATAAAATAAGGTGACAAGAGAATAATTATTTACCCCTAACATCATTGAAATTTAACAAGTAAACCATTCTTGCCATATGGCTTACTTAAGAAAGACCAATGATGCCCCCACTTGACAAAAGCATGTTAGTGCCAAACAATTAAAGTCATCAACCCACATAATTATGATTTATGCATTCACTACACCTGTGGGAAGACTACTAAGAAACACTAAGGATATAATTTCTTATTTTTTATTAACTGTCAGATTAACAAATTGTTATATAAATAACCACGAACCTAGCAAAGTGCTGTTCTTTAAATGATCACCTATACAAAGTCAACACTGAAAAATTCATAGGTCATAAAAATCAACAAATTTTGATCAATTCTACTCAACATGAAGAAGTAGGTAAAAATGGAATTCTCAATAAAGGAAGGTATTTACTTTAGAATAAATAATAGCTCTTTTACCTGTCAATCTAACGTATAAAAATGAACTATTAAATATCTTTTCACCTAATTGTGACTTTTCACCGTGACTTTCAAATCCCTCTAGAAGTGGAGTGGAGAATGGTCTATGGATGAGCTAGCAGATCAATGAACTAGGCACAAACACCTTTTTCCTTAGATTTTCTATTATTTAAAGGATTGTCTTTATTAAAATGTTTTTCTGTATCAAATTACATTAAGGCATTGATTCATTCCAATCATGGGTAGCATGTACGTGGGCCAGATAATCTGCAACTACCATTACACTAATTCATTCCAATCATCAGTAGCACATATACAGGTAATGTACAAATGTCATTATTACCATGTTACAATCTAAAGTGGCTTTCTGTACTAAGGATTAAGGAAAACATACCATGTCACTATGATTATGAATATATCCTTGTTTCTAAGAAGGCTAAATATGAAAAAGCTAGAACCAAACTAAACTTTGGATTTACTCTAACACGAAACCCTTGTATTAAAACATCTCACTGGGATGCTTACTGCACTGCTAAGAAAATGAAGTCATATGTAATTGAAGAAACTTTGATGAAATTATAAACCCTATAATAAATGGTTATGTTGGTTGCAGAGAAAGAAAACTGAAATAGAGCCATTGTTCAATGAATCATCCACTTCAGAACTACTGACCTTTCATCTAATATTTTGCAGAGGGTCATAAAGAAATAAGCAGTTAAATTGTTTAGAAACCTTCAGTATATAAATGGATGAAATTACTTGTTTCTTGCTATAGCGGGCTCCTGATTTTGTAGTAAATGTGGCAGGTTACTTGCCTTCCCTATGTCTCTCAACTGCAAAATGGGGATTGTAATGGTAATTATCTCATAGTTTAGTTGTAATAACAAGATCTGCCTCCCCCTCCTCCCATCTATTATGCTCATTATCACTCTCTTCCTTGATCACTTTGAACCATATTAACCTCTTTGCTGCTCCTTGGATACCCCAGTTATGGTCCCACTTTAGCCCCTTTGCCCAGATTGTTCCATTTGCCTGGATGCTCTCCTCTCAGACAGCTGCATGGTTAACTCCAATGCAACCATCTCCATTAGGACTATTCTGACCACCCATCTGATGATGCAACCCATCTCCACTGCACAACCCCAACCTAGCACTCCTGATCCCCCTTACCTTGCTCTAGTTTTTTCACAGTACTTGTCCTCTTCTTATGGTCCATATAGTCTATTTAGGTAATTACCAAAATACGCTTATTGATTATACTTATTGCTCACCTTCACGAAATAAAAAGGCTATGAGGGCAGGGATTTTAGTTTCTTTTGTTTATTAATCTATCCAGAGTGTCCAGAAACAGCTCCTGGCACATAGTAGGCATTCAGTAAATACCGTCAAAACATTTAGTACAATGTATGGCACATAATGAGTATTCAGTAAATGTTAATTGCAATTATTATTACTACCAACAATGCTTATCAACACCTGAATTCCTATTTTTGAGGGTCTTTTGGAAACTTTAAAGGCCATGAATTTCTTCAAGATAGTGAAAAATTTTTTGCAAACAAAGCTTTAACTAGAAGATAATCTTGATACTCTATGTGCAAAATGGGGCACTTGGAATTCTTGGCAATGTATCTATTTCTTTGGGTTTGGTGAAAGAAGCCCTGAATGACTTTAATTTATTGCTTTCTAAAGAAAGGAAGACACCAAAATCTGGCCATTAAGGGTAGAACCAAACTTTCAAATGTTAGAATAACTCTTTAAAGGTTCCTTCTTGCATCTTTGCAATGACCAGATATATAAGAAGGCATCTCTATTTAACATATTGGGAAAGTAAATCACAGATATTACAGTTGTCTTTTTTATGCACTGAGAGAGGAAATTTCTAAAAGCCATTCTAATTACAACTTTATGATCAGAATGATGACAGTATGCTCACTTAGGTAATCCTCCCAGTTCTCTCTCAATCAAGCCACTGTGTGGATGAAACTGCACTGATCTCAGTTTAACTGACAACTACAGTTAGATGTCAACCATTATGATTATGGAGCCAGTTTGAAGTGGTGACAGTAGAGAAGAAATAGGACTTGAGACTACTGTTTGACTTAACAGTTCTATGTTCTAATATAGCTAATTTTAATGTATTATTTTTGTTAACATAGCATATCATATATTAAAGATAGTAAGGTTCCCTAGTTATTATTCTTACTAACAATGATAACAGGATCTCTTTCAGAAAACCTAGTCAAATAACTTGTTACGAAATTTCCTAAATTTTAATAGCTACAAGAAATTTCAATTCCATTTTTTCTGCTCTACCCCTCTGATTACAGTTGCCTTCTCTTTTGCGGTCTCCCCATCTTCCAACGATACAAGTACATATTCCTCTAGGTATTGCTCGAAATAGTATTCTCTCCCCACACTTTAAGCTGATTCACTCCCAGGAGTCCAACTATCACTTTCATGCAGATGATTCCCAAATATACATTTATAGTTCAAACTATCTCAAGTTGACATTTCCAGCTGGCTGTCCTTCCTGCCATATAAAATTCAAACTCAATATGTCCAAAACCATAATTCTAGTCTTTCCTTACAATGTGCTCCATTTTCATTATGTTTGCAAATGACACTGCTATTGTCCCAACTGTCTAGACTTTTAACCTCAGCATCAGCTTTGAATTCTTCCTTCACCTATCATCCTTTACTAGTTAATTCATGGGCAATTTTGATCCTATTGTTGTAATGTTTTTTGTTTGTTTGTTTGTTTGCTGAGGAAGATTCACCCTGAGCTAACATCTGTTGCCAATCTTCTTCATTTTGCTTGAGGAAGATTTGCCCTAAGCTAATTAATATCTGTGCCAATCTTCCTCTATTTTGTATGTGGGTCGCCACCACAGCATGGCCGCCAAGTAGTGTAGGTCCACGCCCAGGAACCCAACCCAGGCTGCCGAAATGGAACGCACCAAACTTAACCACTAGGCCACGGGGCCAGCCCCTGTTGTAATGTTTTTATAATCTATCTTCTTTTGCCTAGGCTAATGCAAAATCTTTCTAACAGGTCTTCCCTCTTTTAAATTCTCCCTTATCTGACCCACTGACATAGCAACAATCTTCTTAAAGCACAAGTCAAAGTCTCTAATGGCTCTCAGGCTCTCAAGAACATACAAAATAATGTCAAAATATTTCTGAGTATTGAATCCCAAATCTTTTTCAATGTATCTACTCTCTAGGATGACTTACCATTCTCTAAAATCACTATGCTTTTCTGCCTAGCTCCCAGCTCCTCCACTTTCAGTATTTGATCATACAGATTGTTACCTCACTTGGAATATCTTCTGCCCCAAGTATAACTGCTAGCATTTCCACTCTACTTTCAAGATTAAGTTCAATTATCATCTCTCACATGAAATCTCTTCCCAATTCCCAGTCAGTAGGAGCTCTTTTCAATGCTCCTTTGACTCTTTGTCTCTCTTATAGCGTTTTTACTACAATATGTTCAGTTCTTCCATCTAAAAAAATGTATTAATTTTTCATTAGTTCATAAAGTATATTCTGAGCATCTACTATGTCCCACATGTAATGTTAAAACCTTTACATGCTCATTTAATTTTCACAACTCCTTTGAGGTAGGTACTGGTTATTCCCAATTTCAGCTGAGGAATCTGAGGTTACACAGCTAGGAAGTGGAGGAGTTAGACTCTATATCCAAGTGTTCCCACTCCAGAGCCTGTGCTCTTAAACAATATGCATTTCAGATTCTGAGATCAAAAATGCAGTTTTAGGACCTCAGTAGAAACTGTAAGTTTCTTGAGACTAGTGATTGCCTCGGTCAACTTTTTATCTTTTTCAGAGCTTAGATCACTGCCCAGTGTATGTTAACTTAATTGACTCAAAAAAGGCAATTGATCCAAACAATTTAAAACCTAGGAGTATTCTGCTCATAAAATCCTTTGCTTGTTCTGTTGGATTTTAGATTACTGGTTAGAACTAGAACTAGAACTAATTAAGTCCAGAGCAATGAGATATACACTACCATTGCTAAAGCTTTAGGGTATTTTGGTTTCCCTAGTGCTAATTCTGGGAGCCTTTCCCCAATTATTGCAAATTATTGCAAATGGTTGAGGGAACTTTGGATAAATCTTAACATTTGGTGAGCTCAAAACAACAGCACTGGTGAGAACAAGAACACTTGTATCTGCACTGTTCTTATTCTTTTTCAAAGTGTTTTCATTCAAATAATTTCATTTTATTCTCATAGTAAAATTGAACATTAGGCTTCGTTACTCTAAGAAACTTTAGACAATCAGAAAGATTATACCATAATTAAAATAACATTGGGAGGAACTTCTGCTTACATTAAAGTAGCAGTACCATCTGAACACAATTTTTAAAAAGCTGAACAAAATATTTTTTAGAAAACCTTCTAAGACATATCAAACAACTATCCCCAAGCCAAGACCTGGAGAGACTAGGAAACCAGAGAGTGAGTGAAGCTCTCAGTGCTCCTTTTATAATGGTTGATCTGGAAGTGAGCTGAGAGGCAAAGCCGCAATTTTGGTAGACTCCCAAATAGCAATATGAGCCCCTCCATCCTCAAAAGTAGAAAAAAATAAATAAATAAGAAAGCAAAAAATAATGAAATAGAAAATAAGCATACAACAAAAAGGATTGAGAAAACCAAAAGGTGCTTCTTTGAAAGGACAAAATCAATTTAACCTGTAGAGTTAAGAAAAAAAAAAAGTGAGGCAAATTCTAGCCAGAAGAAATAGAAAACCTGGAGAATTTTATAACTATTGAAGACATTAAATTTGTAATTAAAAGCCTTCCTATAAACAAAATTCCATTTGGATTAACTAACAAGTTCCACCAAACATTCAAGGAAGAAATATCTTCAACATTACACAAATTGTTTGAGAGAATAAGAAAAATGGGTTTATTTTCCAACGCATTTCATGATCCTAAGCACATCTGGATATAAAACTCAAGAGGATAAGGCAAAATTACAAGAAAACCTGGATGAATAGAGAGGCAAAGGGCTTAATGAAAATATTAGCACGTTGAATCTAGCAATTTATACATTGAACAAACTGGACTTATCCCAGGAATGTACATTTGACCTAACACTAGCAAATCTATTGAGGTAACTTGCCAAATTAATAGATTATAGGGAAAAATATGTAGATACAATCATCTAAATAGATGCAGAAAAGCATTTAATAAAATTTAATGTCCATTTATATTCTATAAAATAATCTTAGCAAACTAGTAGTAACAGAAGATTCCTTAACTTGTAAAAAGCCAACAGCAAATATCACAATGGTGAATTCCAAGTTTTCTCTTGGACATTGGGAATCTATCACCATCTTTATTCAACATTGTTTTGGAGGGATTAGCTGGCATGTTAAGGCCAGAAAAAGACACAATGGTATAAATACTGGAAAAGAAACAAAATTATAAAACGGACATTATTTACAAATACTATAATTACGTATAAAATCCAAAAGAATCTACAGATAATTTACCAGAATAAGAGAATTTAAAAAGGTTGCCGGATACGAAAAATAATGTAGAAAACCAACTGCATTCCTACACCAACAAAAGCAGCTAAGAAATTAAAATTTATAAGACTATTCATAGTGGCATAAAAAAATCAAGTACTAAGGAATAAATCTACAAATAAGGTGCATTAATGCTACAGAAACACTACCAAGCTTTATTGTGAAAAAAAAAAAAAAGAGGGGCTGGCCCCATGGCGTAGTGATTAAAGTTTCACGTGCTCTGCTTCGGCAGCCCGGGGTTCATGGGTTTGGATCCTGGGAGCAGACCTACACCACTTGTCAAGCCACGCTGTGGCGGCAACCCACATACAAAATAGAGGAAGACTGGCACAGAGGTTAGCTCAGGGTGAATCGTCCTCAAGCCAAAAAATGAAGATTGGCAATGGATGTTAGCTCAGGGCTAATCTTCCTCAAAAAAAAAGAGACCTAAAGAAATGGAGAAATTTACCATATTCATGGATTAGAAGACTCAGTTTTGTAAAGATAACCAATTTTTTCCAGGGTGAAAGGGTTAACCAACAGACCTAAACCCTATTTTCATGAGGAAATGATCTTGAGTTTACTTTCTAGCAACATTTCCATGGAAATATACTGCACTAAAATCAATATGATACATCAGATTTGTTACTAGGCAACATTATTTACTGTAAAAATGACCCTGGATTGGTGAACTGCATCTAGACTTGGAAGCTTGTCAATAGACTATAAATGCCTACTGAAAAACAAAGGCCACAGCTTCCACGTGCTTAGTGTGATTCTTGTAATCAAATGTGTTCAAGTGACTTGACAGTTATATGTATGGGATGTTAACAAGATCTTTTATTTTAAAAGCCAAAGTGGTCCACACTTACTCACCTGGTCATGTCACCTTACAACTGAACGGCTCACAGGGGGCTAAAATATGGCACTGCATACCTGATGCTATAATGCTAACATACTGCATTTCTTCTCCTTCCATAAAGCTAAGTAAACCTGGTGTCAAATTATATATATGTATATATACATATACACACACATATTAACATATATAATAATATATATATTTTAACAAAGGGCTTGAAATCAGAATACACAAAACATACCTACAAAACAGTACGAAAAAAAAGTTAACCAATAAAAAAAAAGTCAACCAATAAAAAAATGGGCAAAAACTGAATGTGTACTTTACAAAAGAAGAAATCCAAATATCCAGTAAACACATGAAAAGTTGCTCCACCACATTAGTATTCAGAGAATTGCACAAAGCACTACTACACACTTCCCCCAAGAAAGGCTAAAATTAAAGTCTTTTAATTAAAATGAAATTTTATATATATATATATATATATATATATATATATTTGTGTGTGTGTGAGGAAGATCAGCCCTGAGCTAACATCCATGCCAATCCTCCTCTTTTTGCTGAGGAAGACTGGCCCTGAGCTAACATCTGTGCCCATCTTCCTCCACTTTATGTGGGACGCCGCCACAGCACGGCCTGACAAGCCGTGCATCGGTGCGCGCCTGGGATCCGAACCCGGGCCGCCAGCAGCAGAGCACGAGTACTTAACCGCTAAGCCACGGGGCTGGCCCCTGAAAGTACATTTTAATGCAATTAAAAATACCAAGTGTTGCCAAGGATGTGGATCAAAGGGAGCTCATATAGGGCTAATGGAAAAACTCTGGCATCATCTACTACAGTAAATTTGAAGATGTGCATATCCTGTGACCCAGCAATCCTACGTTTATATCCTACAGAAATGCATGCTTATACAGAATAGAATAAAAGTTCAAAAATGTTCAGCATGTAATGGTTTATCATTGTTATTTTAAATAAATTAATATATTTTAAAATTTTCTCATTTTTAATTTCTAATATCATAAATATCAACACATATAACTCACATAAACAAGTTTTTGGGGGGGCCTCAAAAACTTAAAAAAAATTTTTATTATGGTAAAATACACATAATACAGTATTTACCATCTTAACCATTTTTAAGTGTATATAGTTCAGTGGTATTAAGTACATTCCTATTGTGCAACAATCACCATTGTCCAATCCCAGAACACTTTTCGGTTTGCAGAACTGAAACTCTATATCCACTGAACAGTAATTCCCCATTTCCCCTTTCCCAACAGCCCCTGGCAACCACCATTCTACTTTTGGTCTCTGATTTTGATTATTCTAGGTACCTCATATAAGTGGAACCATACATATTTATCTTTTTGTGACTAGCTTACTTCACTTAGCATAATGTCCTTAAGGTTCATCCATGTTATAGCTATGTCAGAATTTCCTTCCTTTTTAAGGCTAAGTAATATTCCATTGTATGTATATACCACATTTTGCTTATCCATTCATTTGCCAATAGACACATGGGTTGCTTCCACGTTTTAGCTTTTGTGAATAACGCTGCTATGAATTGTTGTTAGTGCCACTGAGTTGATTCCAACACCTAGCAATCCTGTTCACAAGTGGAACCCTACGTGGTCCTTTTGCACCATTCTCTCACCTATAGCCGGCACATATCAGATAATGCTCTGCTGCTATTCATAGGGTTTTCATGGCTGACTTTTTTGGAAGTGGGTGACCAAATCCTCCTTCCTAGTCTGTCTTAGTCTGGAAGCTCTGCTGAAACCTGTCCACCATGGGTGACCCTGCTGTTATTTGAAATACCAGTGGCCCAGCTTTCAGCATCACAGCTATATACAGCTGCCACAGTATGACAACTGACAGACAGGTGGTGTAGTTCCCTGATGGGGAAATAAACCCGGGGCTTGGCAGTGAGAGCCTTGAATCTTAACCACCAGACCACTAGGGTTGGCTGCTGCTATGAGTATGGGTGCACAAATACTTCAAGACCCTGCTTTCAATTCTTTTGGGTATACATCCACAAGTGAAATAACTGAATCATATGGTAATTCTATTTTAAATTTTTTGAGGAACTTCTATAGTGTTTTCCATTGTGGATACACCATTTTACATTCCCACCAACAGGGCACAAAGGCCCTGATTTGTCTACATCCTCACCAACACTTGCTATTTTCTGCTTTTTTGATAGTAGCCATCCTAATGGATGAGAAGTGGTATATCTCATTGTGGTTTTTATTTGCATTTCTTTAATGATTAATGATGTTGGGCATCTTTTCATGTGTTTATCGGCCATTCACATATCTTCTTTGGTGAAATGTCTATTCAAGTCCTTTGTTCATTTTTGAATAGCTTTGTTTGCTTTTTGTTGTGGAGTTTTAAGAGTTCTCTGTATATTCTGGACATTAATCCCTTATCAGAGATATGATTTGCAAATATTTTCTCATATTATGTAGGTTGCCTTTTCACGCTGTTGATTATGTCCTTCGATGCATGAAAATTTTAAATTTTCATGAAGTTCAATTTGCCTATTTTTTCTTTTGTTGCCTGTGCCTTTGGTGTTATATCCAAGAATTCGTTGCCAAATCCAAGGTCATGAAGCTGCTGCTCCATGCTCTCTTCGAAGAGTTCTATAGTTTTACCTCATACTTTTATCCATTTTGAGTTAATATTTGTATATGGTATTAGGTAAGGATGCAAGTCCATTCTTTTGCATGTGGATATCCAGTTTTCCCAGGACCATTTGTTGAAAAAACTGTCCTGTCCCAATTGAATGGACTTGGTACCCTCGTTGAAAATCATTTGACCACATATGTAAGGGTTTATACCTGGGCTCTTTATTCTATTCCATTGCTCTATATGTCTATCTGTATGCCAGTATCACACTGTTTGATTATTGTAGCTTTGTAGGAAGTTTTAAAATCAGGAAGTGTGAGCCCTCCAACTTTGTTCTTTTTCAAGATTGTTTTGGCTATTCAGGCTTTCCTAAGATTCTATGAGAATTTTAGGATGGATTTTTCTATTTTTGCAAAAAATTTTAGGATGGATTTTGGTGGGGGTTGCATTGACTCTGTAGATCGCTTTGGGTAGTACTGACATCTTAACAATATCAAGTCTTCCAATCCATGAATTTGAGATGTCTTTCTAACTATTTGTGTCTTTAATCTCTTTCATCAATTTCTACTTTTCGGTGTACAAGTGTTTTATCTCCTTGGTTAATTCTTATTCTTTTTGATACTATTTTAAATGGAATTGTTTCCTTAGCTTCCTTTTCAGATTGTTCATTGTTAGTGATAGAAATGCAACTGATTTTTGTGTGTTGACTCCACATCCTTTGCTGAACTTATTTATTAGTTATAAGAGTTTTTTTGGTGAAATCTTTAGGGTTTTCTACATATAAGATCATATCACCTGTGCAAAGAGAAAATTTACTTCTTCCATTCCAATCTGGCTGGCTTTTATTTCTTTTTCTTACCTGCTAATTGCTCTAGCTTGGACTGCCAGTACAATGTTGAATAGAAGTGCTGAGAGCAGGCATCCTTGATTTGTCCTTGATTTTAAAGAAAAAGCTATCAGTCTTTCACCAATGACTATGATTTTTGCTGTGGGTTTTTCATATATGGCTTTTACCATCTTGAGGTAGTCTATTCATAGTTTGTTGAATGTTTTTATCATGAAAGGGGGTTGAGTTTAGTCAAATGCTTTTTCTGCATCTATTGAGATAATCATGTGATTTTCATCCTTCATTCTGTTAATGTGGTGTTCATTGATTTTTGTATGTTGAACCACCTTTGTACTCCGGGAATAAATCCCACTTGGTCATGATGTACGGTTCTTTTAATATGTTGCTGAATTCAGTTTGCTAGTACGTTGTCAAGGATTTGTGCATCAATGTTTATAAGGGATACTGGTCTGTAGTTTCCTTTTTCTGTAGTGTCTTTGTCTGGTTTCAGTATCAGGGCAATGCTGGCCTTATAAAATAAATCAGTGTTCCTTCCTCTTCAATTTTGGGAAAACTTTGAGGATGATTTGTATTTTTTCTTCTTTAAATGTTTGGAAAAATTCACTAGTGAAGCCATTTGGCCCAGGGTTTTTATTTGTCAGGAAATTTTTGATGAGTGATTCAGTGTCCTATGAGTTACAGGTCCATTCAGGTTTTGTTTTTCTTCATGATTCAGTCTTGGTAGGTGTTGTGTTTCTAGGAATTTGTCCATTTCGTCTAGGATATCCATTTTGTTGGCATACAGCTGATCACGGTACTGTCTTATGATCCTTTTTATTTCTGTAGAATCAGTAGTAATGTCCTCACTTTCATTTCTGATTATTTAATTTGAGTCTTTCCTTGTTTTCTTAGTCCATCTAGTTAAAGGTTTGTCAATTTTGTTGATCTTTTCAAAGAACTAATTTTTGGTTTCATTGATTATCTCTATCTTTTTTCAAAGCCCTTAATTTTTTAGAGTTTTAGCTTCACAAAAAATTTAAAGTATAGAGATTTCTCATATATCCCATGCCTCCACACACTCATAGTCCCTCCCATTATCAACATCACTCACCAAGACCGTAGATTTGTTACCAAGGATGAACCTACATGGACACATCATAATGACCCAAAGTCCATAAATTACCTTAGGGTTCACTCTTGATGTTGTACCTTCTGTCAGTTTGGACAAATGCATAATAACATATATTCAACACTATAATATACAGAGTGTTTTCACTCCTCTGTGCTCTACCTATTCATCTCCCCTCTCCACCTTGCTCCTGGCAACCACTGATCTTTTTACTGTCTCCATAATTTTGCCTTTCCTAGAATGTCATGTAGTTGGAAATACACAGTATGTAGTCTTTTCTAATTGGCTTCTTTCACTTAGCAATATGCACTTAAGATTCCTCTATGTCTTTTCATGGCATGCTAGCTCATTTCTTTTTAACACTGAACAATATCCCATTGTCTGGATGTACCACAGTTTATTTATCCATTCACCTACTGAAGGATATCTAGGTTGCTTCCAAGTTTTGGCAATTATGAAGGAAGCTGATATAAATGTCTACATGCAGGTTTTTGTGTGGATATAAGTTTTCAACTCCTTTGGGTAAATACCAAGGAATGTGATTGCTGGATTATATGCTAAGAGTATGTTTACTATTGTAAGACATTGCCAAACTCTTTTCCAAAGTAGCTGTACCATTTTGCATTCCCACCAGCAATTCCTTTCCTCCATATCCTCGCCAACACTGGGTATTGTCAGTGTTCCAGATTTTGGCCATTCTGATAGGTGTGTAGTGGTATCTCACTGTTTTAATTTGCATTTCCCTGATGACAAGTGATGTGAAGCATCTTTTCATATGCTTATTTAATCTGTAAATCTTCTTTGGAGAGGTGTCTGTTAAGGTCTTTGGCCTGTTTTTTATTGGGTTGCTTGTTTTCTTATTGTTGAGCTTTAAGAGTACTTTGTATATTTTGGATAAAAATCTTTTATCAGATGTGTCCTTTACAAAGATTTCCTACCTGTCTGTGGCTTGCCTTCTCATTCTCTCCACATTGTTTTTGCAGAGCAGAAGTTTTTCATTTTTTTTTTCGTGAGGAAGATCAGCCCTGAGCTAACATCTGCCAATCCTCCTCTTTTTGCTGAGGAAGACTGGCCTTGGGCTAACATCCGTGGCCATCTTCCTCCACTTTATATGGGATGCCGCCACAGCATGGCTTGACAAGCAGTGCCTCGGTGCACGCCCGGGATCCAAACCGGTGAACCCCGGGCCGCCGCAGCGGAGTGCGTGCACTTAACCGCTTGCGCCACTGGGCCGGCCCCCAAAAGCTGTTAATTGTAACAAAATCCAAATTATCCATTATTTCTTTCATGAATTGTGCCTTTGGTGTTGTATCTAAAAAGCCATCACCATATCCAAGGCCATCTAGTTTTTCTCCAATGTTATCTGCTAGGACTTTTATAGTTGTGTGTTCTACATTTAGGTCTGTGATCCATTTTGAATTTATAAAGAGTGTAAAGTCTTTTTTTTTTCATATTTTTGCAAGTGGATGTCCAGTTGTTCCAGCGCCATTTGTTCTATTGTTTTTCTATTATCTATTTCATTTATGTTTGCTCTAATCTTTATTATTTCTGTCTTTTTGCTAGCCTTGGGTTTAGTTTTTTCTTTTTCTAGTTCCTTAAGTTGTAAGGTTAGGTTATTGAATTGATGAGATCTTTATTTTTTTAAATATTAAGTTGATATATTTTATTACCCCAACGTATTCAAAATATTGGCATTCCAACAAGTAATTAATACTTAAGATTATTAATAAAACATTTTCTATTCTTGGTTTGGACTAAGTCTTCAAAATCTAGTGTGCATTTGGCAATTACAACACATCTCAATTCAGACAGGTGATGAACAGCTATATCTATCTAGTGGCTATTATATAACAAAGCGTAGTTATAGACTTTTTAAAAAAATATTTTATTTTGTTAATAAAAATTGTATATATTCAAGGTATACAATGTGATGTTTTGATATATATACACATTGTGAAATGATTACTAATGCCAAGTGAATTAATATATCCATCACCTCACATTGTTACCATTTTTGTGTGTGACAACACTTAAGGTTTATTTCTTAGCAAATTTTAAGTATACAATACAGTATTATTAACTATCGTTACCACACTGTATGTTAGATTGCTAAAACTTTTATGTAGGATGCTACAGAAAACTTTGTACCCCTTGACAAACACCCCCACCCCTACTGCTGCTGGTAACCACCATTCCACGGCTGTACAAATTCAACTTTTTTTAGATTCCACATATAAGTGAGATGATGTAGTATTTTTCTTTCTGAGTCTGGCTTATTTCATTAGCATAATGTCCTCCAGGTTCACCCATGTTGTTGCAAATGGCAGCATTTCCTTCTTTTTTAAGGCTGAATAAGCCATTGTCTTTACTAAATATTTGCCTTTACCAGTGAGATTTTTTCTTTCATATATTTTCTTATTTCTAGTTATGGCCTTTTCCGCTTAAAGAAGACCTTGTAACATTTCTTGTAAGGCCAGTTAAGTGGTGATGCCAGTTTAGTGGTGATAAACTCCTTCAGTTTTTGTTTATCTGGGAAACTCTTTATCTCTCCTTCAATTCTGAATGATAACTTTGCTGGGTAGAGTATTCTTGGTTGTAAGTTTTTTCCTTTCAGCACTTTAAATATATCAGGCACTCCCTTATGGCCTGCAAAGTTTCTGCTTAAAAATCAGCTGATAGTCTTATAAGGATTCCCTTGTGCATGACTTATTTTTCTCTTGCTGCCTTTAAGATTCTCTTTATTTTTAACTTCTGCCGTTTGAATTATGATATGTCTTGGTGTGGATCTCTTTTGGTTCATAGTTTGAAACTCTCTGTACTTCCTGGACCTGGATGCCTGTTTCCTTCCCCAGGTCAGGGAAGTTTTCAGTCATTATTTCTTCAAATAAGTTTTCTGCCCCTTTCTCTCTCTCTTCTCTCCTTCTGGGACAACTATAAAGTGAATGTTAGTATACTTGACGTTACTCCAGAGGTCCCTTAAACTCTCATTTTTAAAAAATTCTTTTTTCTTTTTGCTGTTCTAATTGGGTGATTTCCCCTATTGTGTCTTCCAGATTGCTGATCTGTTCTTCTCCATCATCTAATCTGCTGTTGATTCCCTCCAGTGTCTTTTTCATTTCAGTTATTGTATTCTTCAGCTCTAACAGGTTCTTTCTTATATTTTCTAACTCTTTGTTGAAGCTCTTACTGTGTTCTTCTAGTCTTCCCCTGAGTTTGGTGAGCATCTTTATGACCATTACTTTGAACTCTTTATCAAGTAATTTACTTACCTCTGTTCTATTAGGTTTTTTCCTGGGGTTTTACCTTGTTCTTTCATTTGGAACATATTCCTGTGTCTCCTCATTTTGTTTGACTTTCTGTGCTTGTTTCTACGAATTAGGCGAAACAGCTATCCCTCTCGATCCTGAAGGAGTGGCCTTGTGTAGGAGCATCTCCTCATGCAAACTGCATGTGCTGGGCAGCTTTGGCAGGCTGGCTGGAGCTGGAGTGGGCATGGGCCAACAGAGTCCTGGTGTGTGCCACATCCAGGCCACCTTTACAGGATGGCTGGAACTGGAACAGGTGTGGTCCAGGGGGTCCCGGGAGGCACTGCATCAATGTCACCTTTGTGGGACTGCTGGAGCTGGAGCAGGCACAGGCCAAGGGGGTCCCAGAGCATGCCGTGCCAGGGCAACCTTGGCAGGATAACTGGAACTGAAGTGGACGTGGATAAGGGGACCTGAGGCATACTGCCCTGGGGCTGGCTTGGAGGGATGGTTAAAGCTTGTGTGGGTCTGAGACCCGGGTGCACTGAGGTGGCCTTAGCAGGCTGGCTAAAGCATCTAGACCACACTCCCACCTGCACTATGTAGGTGGAGAGGGAATGCAAAAAATGGCACTCACTGGTGCCTCTGACCCTGCAGACAGTTCTAGCAGTTCCCTACCCATTTGGAAGGCAGTCTAGAGTTAGTAAATGGATTTCCTTCCCAGATAGCCTAAGTGGCCTTTAACTGCTGTTTTTTTTCACTGTGCCCCAGGGCAGTCAAGCCTGCACATGGGCTCCTCAGTGATATCCCTCCCTGCTGCAGGTTACCATGTCAGGGTGTGGTTCCTGCCAATACCAAGCCTCCATCTCTCCTGCCCATTTCTATGTGGTCCCTCTATCATTTGTTGTGCAGAAGCTGTTCAATCAATCCTCAGTTCTTCTTCAGGAGGAACTGCTATATATGTAGGTGTAGATTCAGTGTGTTCATGGGAGGAGGTGAGTTCAGGGTCTTACTATGCCACCATTTTGGATCCTCCTCACAATTTCTTTATCTATTCATCTGTTGACAGATACTTAGGTTGTTTCCATACTTTGGCTATTTATAAATAATGCTGCAATGAACATCAGAGTATGGACATCTCTTTGAGATACTGATCTCGTTTCCTTTGGATATATACCCAGAAGTGGGATTGGTGGATCACACGGTAATTCTATTTTAAATTTTCTGAGGAACTACTATACTTTTTCGCTAATGGTTGTACCAATTCAATTCCCACCAACAGTGTACAAGAGTTCCTTTTTCTCCACATCCTCACCAACACTTGTTATTTCTTGTCTTTTTGATAACAGTCATCCTAGCAGGTGTGAGGTGATATCTCACTGTGGTTTCGATTTGCATTTCCTGATGATTAGTGATGTGGCACACCTTTTCATATACCTGTTGGCCAGTTGTATGTCTTCTTTGAAAAAATGTCTATTCCGGTCCTCTGCCCATTTTTAATTAGGTTATTTGTGGGTTTTCTTGCTATTAAGTTATATGAGTTTCTTACATATTTTAGATATTAACCTCTTATCAGATATATAGTTTGCAAATATTTTCTCCCAATCCATAGGTTGCCTTTTCATTTTTAATTGTTTCCTTTGCTGTGCAGAAGCTTTTTAGCTTGATGTAGTCCCACTTGTTTTTGTTCCTGTTGCCTGTGCTTAGTGTGGATCTCTTTGAGTTCTTTCTATTTGGAATCGATCTTCTTTGATGTTTATATTCATATCTTTCATCAAACTTGGAAGTTTTCAGCCATTATTTCTTCAAATAATCTCTCTGCCCCTTTCTCTCTGTCTCCTTCTAGGATTCCCATACTGTGTATATTGGTCTACCTGATGATGTCCCACGGGTCCCTTAGGCTCTGTTCACTTTTCTTTTTTCTTTCTGTTCTTTAGAATCCATAATTTCACTTGTTCTATGTTCAAGTTCCGTGATTCTTCTGCCTGCTCAAATCTGCCTTTGAATCCCTCTACTGAATTTTTCATTTCAGTTATCGTACTTCTCATCTCTAGAATTTGTTTTTGGTTTCTTTCTAGGTTTTATCTTTATTGATACTTCTATTTTGTTCATACATCATTTTCTTGACTTTCTTCACTTCTTCCTTTAATTCTTTGCGCATCTTTAAGGCAGTTGTTTTAGAGTATTTGTCTAGGAGGTGCATCTGCATCTAGCCACTGTTGAGCTAAGAGCTGAAATTGACCACAATTAACCACAGCTTATCATCTAAGCCTTCCTCTTGAAGTTGTAAGGCTTCAATAGACTCCAGAGTTCCAAAATAGATTAGACAAATTCTGCCAGTTTAATTGTTGTCTAGATAGGGAGACAGATTTCTAGTGTTTCCTATTCTGCCATTTTCTCAAAATCCTCCACTTTCTCAATAACTTTCTTTTTTGTGTGTGTGAGGAAGATCAGCCCCGAGCTAACATCCTTGCCAATCCTCCTCTTTTTGCCGAGGAAGACTGGCCCTGAGCTAACATCCATGCCCATCTTCCTCCACTTTATGTGGGATACAGCCACAGCATGGCCTGACAAGCAGTGTGTCAGTGCGTGCCCGGGATCTGAACCTGGGCCGCCAGCAGCAGAGTGTGTGCACTTAACCATCACGCCATGGGGCCGGCCCCTCAATAACTTTTAGGAGTATAAATAAGTTCTGAGACACAAAAAGTTTGAGAATCACTGTTGTAGACAATGCAAAAATGTAGGTCTGAGGATCACCATATTTTTAAATGACCAAATCAACCAACATCACCTTTAAGTGTATCAAAGCAAAATGAAGATAAGAAGACTAATTGGTGGCTTAAGTTTAAATTCTAGACCCTAAACTAAAGCCCCAATTTCAGAAATATTCTCTGTGTTATATCATTAATGAAGAGTAAAGAGATTGAAGAGATGGAGAACACTGAGTAATACAGGGGTGTTTGCAGAGTATATTTGTATCCATGATGTTTCTTTAAGGGGCCTTGTCTAGTCATTAACAAAACTAAATACATGTAATAAAAAGTTTCCTATAAATACAAAGGAATAGTGTATGATTCCATCCCTATAAAAATGACAAATAAAATACAAAAAAATCCCTTCTATAATATAGTGTATTTTGGCTACATAAATGCCCCACTTGGACCAGCAGTCCTTACTAAAATTATTTCTTCAAAATTTACTACTCTATGTGTAAATCAAAGAGTGGTACAGAGTTAATGAAATTTCAGGCCCAATGATTATTATACAGGCAGTAACATCAAAAAGAGCACAGTTGCTAAAAAAGCAACTGAACAAAATATATTGTGATCATAATGCTAGGAGACATTGCTCTGTGCATCTCTCCTGCTCCTACACATTTTGCTGGGTTGTCCAAGAATTGAAAAGTCCTGACTGCTCTTTACCAGGTCATTCTTCACAGATAAGCAAGCAGCTTTTAGGTATGAGATAGTATCTCCCTTTGGGACAAAGAGCAGGCTTGTTTAATGATTGCTGTAAGTGGTAGATTCCCCAAGCTCAATATTCTTCAGCTGTGATGTAATCTCACTGTGTATGCAGCATCCATCTGACCCTCCACGTCACCCCTATGGGACTTGGTGGCAAAAGGAAATGACATGCTGACGTTCATGCTGTGAGTAATAAAGTCCTCTGTCTCTGATTCAGGAGTCTTATGTCTGCTTCCAGCATCCATGAAACATTAGCAGGCTATTTGACTACCTTGCAAATAGGGTAAAATCCCACACCTGATGCATTTTATTCACGAAGTCTATCTGAAAGCTTATTTAATATAACACACATGCAAAACATGTGTTAATCCTACCAATACAGACTGAATTCATAAAATAATCACACACCATCACAAGTCAGTTAAATAGAAACAAAAGAATTATGAAAAATTTAACTGTCTTTAACTTGTCAAAGGAGTTCTTTAGTGGATTTTCTTATTTAAGAATTAGATGAAAGACTGTGAGCCCTAACATTAAATGCTTTTACAATGTCTCCTTTGTAAAATCTTTTCTGTCAGTGAATTTCTACAAGAATATGTGGAACTTTTTAGAATTACTACAAACAACAACAACAAAAACCAAGTATTTCAAGTTACTAGGTTAAAATATGGGAACTATGATACCCTTAAAAAAAAAAAAGCAGTAGATGGGCACATCAGGATTGTAAGACTTCAAAGCAAAGGTAAAAACGTTAGAAACTCAAGAGAGAATGTATTTTAAAATATAGTATGCTCACATTCTAAATTTGGGTTTTCTACATATACCCATTTGTTTTACCAGAAAGCTCTAAACCCCTCTTTTTCATCAACATCCATTTGCAGGAAGATGTGAGGTAGGTCAATCCTAGCTTATTAGGAGACTTCCTACCCATCTCTATTTTAGTTATTTTGTTCTGCTGTGCAATTTTGCCATAAACGATATTCTTGTGGCTTTTCAGTGACACCACCTGTTATCTTATGTAATCTAACAAGTACTGATCCAGAGTACAGGGAAGAAGAGCTGCAGATAAATGCATTTTTTAAGGGATATTAACTTAAAATCATGCATATTTTACCCATGTAATTTCTTTTTACGGCAGATGTTTTTCCACAAACAAATGAAAATAAGTTCAATATTCCTATAAATTTAGTATAGCTAAACCATATGTAGACTGCCATAAGGGAGAAGTTATGTTCACAGGGATATGTAGCATAAGAAAAAGACACAGCATTGAGGTTTAAGAGCATATGTGGACTTTGGAGTCAGTCACATCTGGGTTTGAATCCTAACTCTTGTCGCTTAAGGTTTTCTTTAACAATATATAAATAATACAGCTATTTGATCTTTTTGTATTTCATGGAAATATATTTTCCTTACCTATCATTTTTCTTTTTAATGTTAGTCATTTTAATTTTAATTTTTTTTTTTTTTATGAGGAAGATCGGCCCTGAGCTAACATCTGCCAATGCTCCTCTTTTTGCTAAGGAAGACTGGCCCTGGGCTAACATCCATGCCCATCTTCCTCCACTTATTCGAGACGCCGCCACAGCATGGCTTGACAAGTGGTGCATCTGTGCACACCCAGGATCCAGACTGGCAAACCCCGGGCCGCTCTGGAACCCCAGGCTGCCTCAGCAGAGCACATGCACTTAACTGCTTGCGCCACCGGGCCAGCTCCTTTATTTTAATTTTTATACAGCCCAACTTGTCTGTCTTTTCTTTTGTGGTATCTTTTGCTTCCTTTGGTTTAGTAAGCTATTTTCCCTCCAGGGCTCTGATAATGTTATGTTTTCTTCTTTTTCTATTTAAAATAATTTCATTTTGTATCTAATATTTTAATACTTTCCTCCACTTAGAATACTTCAGTGACTAGTGTGAAGTAAGGTTCTGAATTATTATTGTAACATAACTTCCTGAATAGTATTTTACTGTTCTGTGATGCTTCCTTTACTGTACATTAAATTATTATGTAAGAGTATATGTGTGTCTGAATGAAATCATGTTCATTTCTGGGCTAGACATTCTACTTCAGTGACCCATCTACTGTTTTTACCAGTACATTGCTACGTTATAATGTGCTTTAATATCTTGTAGGGCTTATCAAACCTCATTAATCAGCATTCTTTTTTGAATGTTTTAAAAAACTATCCTTAAACATTTATTTTTTTCTAAATAAATTTTGAATCATTTTCATACAATTCCAAGAAATACCCTGTTTGCATTTTGATTATGATTACATAAAATCTATTAAGTATCCAGGGAAGATGGATACCTTCACAATATTTAATATTACCATTTAAGTAAAACGATATAGGTGAAATGCCAAGAAGGGCTTTAGATAGTGTGCTATCTTGTTCAGTACATCTTTTTTTATATATAGTTATTATAATAGGTAAAAAATAAAACAGAGAAAACTAAAATCCATGTAAAATTGTATGCATGTTATTTAACATTCAAACAAGCAAATCTATTTTCCTATAACTGTAAATATTATTGAAAGTATTTAACTTGTATTAAATGTTACCAATTTATAAATTAGTAAAATCAAATTGTAGACATTCACTTTTATGAAATAATTTAACTATACGATTCCTCCTTTCCTGGTGCATATTTAAAATATAACCTGAATTTGAAAAATTCATTTAAAAAGTTTCCAATTGACCCAGCCCTAATGGCCTAGCAGTTAAAGTTCGGCACACTCTGGTGCAGGGACCCAGGTTTGCTTCCCAGGCATGGAACCACACTACTCGTCTGTCAGTGGCCATGCTGTGGCAGTGGCTCACATAGAAGAACTAGAAGGACTTACAGCTAGAATACATGACTATGCACTGGGGCTTTGAGAAGAAAAAAAGAGAGGAAGGTTGGCAACAGGTGTTAGCTCAGAGGGAATCTTTCCTGGCAGGAGGAAAAAAAAGTTTCCAATCAAAATTTGAACATTAAAGCAAGGCACAATTATAGCAAAAATCTTCTCATAAAAGAAACACTTTTTTATAAGTAATAACAATGAGAATTTTAAAAAAATTTACATAGAGACCATATAAAACATAAATAAAAGAGAAATGCTGATTTGGCATGTTAACCTTGGGGAAAGCATATTTTTAGATATTTCCAAGTGACATATTTAATTGATATATTAACAATGCAATGTAATATTAAAATAATACCTAAAGATAATAGTTATACTGTTTTATCTAGTCTTTCTATAAATTTTGGCCTCAATTAGACAAGGGTAAATCATATTCAATTACAGATGCAATTCTTGACTAAGTTAGCCATATAATATAGATTTTACGATATTGGAATGCTGACTTGGGCTTTCCTTCTCAACATAAATTTTTTTTAACATTTTTAAAGGGCAGATTTATTATAAGTATAATTTACATACAACAAAATTCACCCTCTTCAAAGTGTACAGTTTGAAGAATTTTACAAATTTGTACAGTCATGGAATCAACCTAATATTTTTAATTACCTTACTCAGTTCTCTAATTTGAGCCAGTAATTAGCAGCTTATTCCTACCCTTTCCCTGACCCCATTTCAACCCTTTTGCTCAATGAACATATAGATTATAAAAGCTAATAAACATGGTTTGCTTAATGCATTTCCCAACATTGATAATTTGAGATTATACATTTCAACATAAAGCCTAAATTGATACAGTACAATTCAGTATAACATCTGGTTTTATTTTTACAGATCATATTAATATATTTTTGCAGGAAAAACTAGAAAATTTAAAGAACTAATGAACTAGAGTCACAGAATTTCTGTTTTTTCCTAAGAATTCTTGCATATATTGCTAGTTTCATATCAAAATTCACATCAACAAAATAGAAAGAATAGAATGTCTGAAGATTTCCACAGAGACACCCACAATTACAACTTTTAAATAATAGGTTTTTCAAGGGATTCAAGTATGAGTTTTTTACTGTTTTACTCTTGGATATACCGACTAAGGGCTTGAACTTTTTCCATTATCATTTGGCTCTATAATTTTAGAAACAATAACTTACCTATTGGCTATATGTTTAACAGGAAAGATTTATAAATGCTTCAGCTACACTCTTCAATCTCAACAGGCAAACTGCCTTGATTTAAAAGGTTTGACACTTTCTTTCTAGGAATTGTCATATTGCCCAAATTAGCTTACTATTTGGAGCTCTGTTGTTATAAAAAGAGGATAAAAATATTCAACAAAAATCTACCCCATCTCTCTTTTTCAGTCCTGTAATTATCATGAGCAATTTGATTTATTTGCCATTGAATTCATTTACCTAGGAAAATCACACACAATGTTCAGGCTACAGATTAAATACTGGGTGGTTATGTTTTACTATATGACAAGTAAAAGCTTGTAAAGAAAAGGAGAGGCATAAAAGCATGGCAAGCTTCACTTACACTGCAGTGTTTTTAACGAAACACATTTATCCGCCTTGGGTAAAAAGTAAAAGTAGCTCATGGCTGCCAAACTTTGTATTAATGCTTAGTGTGGCATACTACTTAACTGAAAGATTCTTAATTAAACACGCCCCACCAAAAAACCTCACCAAATTGCATTTGCCACCAAATGACTAACAAATACACAACAGTTGGAAACTGTCAAAATATTTTACAGCTCAACTGCAATTACCAACCAAGTCTAAGCATGCCCCAAGTGGGCGTTAACTACTTCTTGGGGGATGCAAAACATTAAGCAGCATTTTTTGTGGTTTCTAATTTAAACATTTAAAACTCCTGAATAACTCCAAAGACTTTTGTTGTCTTTAGTGAAAAATCAGCAAAACATCAATACAAGATACAATAATTTATCATTTTCATAGATTCACTAGCGAGAAGAGCCTTTTAAAAAGATCATCTGGGTAATCTTTTACCATTACAATTGAATATATTGATTATTTGGTTATCTGTCTTTGAAAATGTATTAAGTAATCTTGAGACATAAGTGTTTTCTCTCATCCTTATCACAAAAGATGTAGCCAAAAATAAATGGGAAGGTGTGATTTTGGAGAAATGTCAATATGGAAGTACAGCTGGTGAGTTTCCAGAGGGGAGAATGCAGACATCGTTCACCATGTGAAGTAGGACAGCATCCAGCCACTCTTCCCTCCTCACCAGAAAGTGTACCAAGGAGTAGAATACAGCTTGAAGCTCTGTGATCATCCAAATTTGGTATCTCTTACCAATAGAAAAGAACTGGGTTAATTACTACTGACCATAAGCACACGTAGAATATTATTTCCACCAGATATCATATCCACCCACTATTCTTACTATCAGCTGGGGACAAAAATAGGAAGGAGAATTTACCATAGACTATATAACCTTTGTCTTTCTGAGTTCCCTAACTCTATATTTTTCTTAAGAGGTATCAATCAGGAGAGAATATTCAAAAAGCAAATGAGTAATGTACTCAGAACATTCCAGTGTTTCAAATTTAAAATGGAATTATATTATTTAATTTTAAATACACTATAAAATGTAACTATGGGGGCCAGCCCAGTGGTGTAGTGGTTCTCATGCTCCACTTAGGTGGCCTGGGGTCTGCAGGTTCAGATCCTGGGCGTGGACCTACACACCACTCATCAAGCCATGTTGTGGCGGCATCCCACATACAAAATAGAGGAAGATTGGCAGAGATGTTAACTCAGAGACAATCTTCCTCACAAAAAAAAGGGAATGCAGCTTCTGCCTTGTTCACTGGAATGGTCATGCTTGGATCCTGAGCTGCCTTGTAAGAAACCCGACTACCCTGGGGCTGCTGTGCTATGAGGAAGCCAAGCTACTTGAAAGTGGTCTGGTCTTTGAGTCATCCCATCACAGGCACCAGATATGTGAGTGAATGAGCCTCCAGAGGGCTCCAGCCCTCAGCCATCGAGTCATCCCCAGCCTTCAAGTCTTCTTGACTAAGGGAATCAGACATCACACAGCCTCAGACATTCACTTCTGAATTCCTGACCCAAATAACTCATGACCATAATAAAATTATGAGGTTTTAAAAAAATTTAACTATGATCACATGAGACGCTTCAATTATACTTGTTTTATCATAAGCTGAAAGATGGGCACACAGGCATTAACTGCAGATAATTCTTTTATCTTTCTATATGACTGAAAAATTCCACTGAAAATCACAAGGAAAAAAATCACAAAGTAGCAGTCACACGCTATCAACTGTTTTAAGTATAGTTATTTAATAAATGGATTACAATTGGATCAGCATGTGAGTTAATAAAAAAATGTTTAAAAGAATTCAATAAATTTGATGTTCTATATGGTTCTCAAAGGAACCATAATCACTAAACCATTATGATTACAACTAGCAAAAGCAGAACAGGAAACGCTGATTACTGCCATGAAGTCAAAGTAGCTGAAATGTGTCAGTTGCTGATAGTGAAAAATATTTCAGTTTTTTAAAAACAATTTTCTACTGTCTTGGACACAAACTTTGTGGAAGAAATCAATGTACATTCCAGTGATATTATGTAGGCTAGTGGTCTCCAACTTTTACTACATGGCAGTATCAGAAAAAAGTAGAAACACACTCTTATAAGTTCACATTAATTTACGTATTATACACATATACTACTGTATATTATAAAACATATCAAAGTTCCAACAACATTTTTGACAGAAATAGAACAAAGAATCCTAAAATTCATATGGAACAACAAAAGACCCCGAATAGCTAAAGGAATCCTGAGAAAAAAGAACAAAGCTGGAGGTATCACACTCCCTGATTTCAAAATATACTACAAAGCTATAGTAACCAAAACAGCATGGTACTGGCACAAAAACAGACACACAGATCAATGGAATAGAATCGAAAGCCCAGAAATAAACCCACACATCTATGGACAGCTAATCTTTGACAAAGGAGCCAAGAACATACAATGGGGAAAAGAAAGTCTCTTCAACAAATGGTGTTGGGAAAACTGGATAGCCATATGCAAAAAAATGAAAGTAGATCCTTACCTTACACCATACACAAAAATTAACTCCAAATGGATTAAAGACTTGAATGTAAGACCTGAAACTGTGAAAGTTCTAGAAGAAAACATAGGCAGTACGCTCTTCGACATCGGTCTTAGCAACATCTTTTCAAACACCACATCTGACCGGGCAAGAGAAACAATAGAAAAAATAAACAAATGGGACTACATCAAACTAAAAAGCTTCTGCACAGCAAAGGAAACCATCAACAAAACGAAAAGACAACCTAACAATTGGGAGAAGATATTTGCAAACCATACATCTGATAAGGGCTTAATCTCCAAAATATATAAAGAACTCATGCATCTCAACAACAAAAAAACTACCAACCCAATTAAAAAATGGGCAAAAGACCTGAACAGACATTTCTCCAAAGAAGATATACAGATGGCCACAGACACATGAAAAGATGTTCAAAATCACTAACTATCAGGGAAATGCAAATCAAAACTACAATGAGATATCACCTCACGCCCGTCAGAGTGGCTATAATTAACAAGACAGGAAACAACATGTGTTGGAGAGGTTGTGGAGAGAAGGGAACTCTCATACACTGCTGGTGGGAGTGCAAACTGGTGCAGCCACTATGGAAAACAGTATGGAGATTCCTCAAAAAATCAACGATAGAACTACCATATGATCCAGCTATTCCACTGTTGGGTATTTATCCAAAGAACTTGAAAACACCAATTTGCAAAGGTACATGCACCCCTGTGTTCATTGCAGCCTTATTCACGATAGCCAAGACTTGGAAGCAACCTAAGTGCCCATCAAGGGACGAATGGATAAAGAAGCTGTGGTATATATACACAATGGAATACTACTCAGCCATAAGAAACGATGAAATCCAGCCATTTGTGACAACATGGATGGACATTGAGGGTATAATGCAAAGTGAAATAAGTCAGAGGGAGAAGGTCAAATACCGTATGATTTCCTTCATTAAGTAGTAGATAATAACAACAATAAACAAACACATAGAGACAGAGATTGGATTGGTGGTTACCAGAGGGGAAGGGGGGAGGGTGGAGGGTGAAAGGGATAATTCGGTACATGTGTGTGGTGATGGCTTGTAATTAGTATTTTGGTGGTGAACATGATGTAGTCCATGCAGAAACAGAAGTACAATGATGTACACCTGAAATTTTTGCAATGTTATAAACCAATAATACTAAAATAAAATAAATAAATAAATAAATAAATAAAAATAAAAATAAAAAAAAAAAAAAGAAATTTAAAAAGAGGAAATAAAGATGAAATCAGGAAATAAAATATTTTATTTAACTTATTAATGGTATAAAAACTGATTTTTCTCTCATAAAAAAGAACACTGTGCTAGGGAAGGCTTAATTATTTTTGAAAATCTTAGTTTAATAATTTAAAGATCTAGTTCTAAAGTATATAAGTTGATATCTGGTTTGAATGGCTGTCATAGCTGAAAAAAATACATCATAAAGATACATATATCTAAATGCAAAAACTACATCATTGGCTGTAGTAAATCAGGATATTCATTTTTTAATCCCGTCCACCAATTATGCAAAAGATTTTTGTTGATATTCACCTAGTTTCTATTCCTTGACATCAATTAGTTGCAGTTAAAACTCTACTAATAATTATTTAGACTTTAAAACAGGTTAGAAAATTCTGTTTTCAGGTTTTTAATGCATATTGATATGAGAGTCTTAAAGCATATTGATATGATACATAGGTGACACAGGTGTTGTTTTTAGCAACAAAATAATATGAAAATATTTCTGTGGCAGACACTATAGGCTAGCTAACTGACATCCATTCTATTCTCATGCTTGCTTCTTCTAAGGAATCTGGAAAAGCCTATAGTCACTTTTCCTAACTTACCTTGTAGCAAAGGATAGCCGTGTGCCAGCCTGGCCAATGTGATGTGAGTGGAAGTTTACAGAAATATGAATATCCAGTGAATATAAGTGGAAACTTATGCTTTCCTGACAAAAAGGACAGATGTGAAGCTTCCTTCGGTATTTGTACTCCCCTTTCCACAAGATACTTTTCATCCTCTACCTGACACATGACCCTCTAAAATGTAGATATGTAGGATGAGTGAAGGTATCCATGTTAAGCTGCATATTAAATATTAGTAAAGCTTAATTTCTTTCTTAATTTTAGACTAAAACATGCACATAGAAGTTTAAATATATTCTTCCCACACCCAATGGATTGTCACGAGCACAGCATGGGGAGTTACACATCTCACTTTGGAAGCCACTCTTTCAAATAATACAAAGAGCTAGGTATGTCTAATAAAAATACTTATAACACTCCTGTGACTTACTATTTACATTTTAGAGACAAGCCACAGTGAAAAAAGCAAATAACATCTTAATATTATTATGAAAATGTCCTTTACTTCACAAACCCATCAAACTATCTCATGGACCTCCACAGACCAAATTTTGAGAACAGCTAGCAAAGAGGATCAGTATCAAGGCAGATGCTTATTCATTTATTCCACTATGGTATTTATTTTGCTAAGGGTACTAAGCCCTGGGCTAAGAAACTGGGTTCATCTTAGTGATGAAATACTCTTTGCCCTCTAGTAGAGGTAGACCCAGGACTGAAACTAATAGAAATTAAGAGTGGGAATTCCTCACAATACCTATTTTTTACATATTCAAATTAGAAATCTGGATAGTTGTGTTTTTACACTATTACATAATAAATACTACCAGAAATCAATGTCAATTTAATGTCTACTGACTACTTTGAATAGCTTTTTACTGTAAATCTTCAAGTATTGAAGTTAAACCTTGAAAGCTTGCAAGGAATTAGATGGTGATACAGCATAGCAAGTAGAAAATGCGTACTCAATTAATAGATGTTGAACAGTATTGAAAAATAATTTGCATTGATGGTTCCTTTCCTACTTGACCGTTTACAAATCAGCAAGCAAGCAAGCTTGGAAGTACTATGGAAGCTGTGCACTTGGCCTTGGGCATGCAAAAGACCCCCACTGCTATCTGGCAATCTCCCTTCCTTTAGGAACACTATGGGTAGGTACTGGAGAGAATGAGCACTCCTTTTAATTGTTAATTATTCCATTCGTGTGTAATTTGTGGCCAGCTTCCTCAGCAACAAATAAAATAACTACTTTGTCTAGACAAGGAGGAAAACAAAGCAAAACAAAACAAAACACAGGATTTAAAGGGACCTTCTACAAGTTAATCTAATATCATATAACTCATGAGGTAGAGCTGGTCTCTTTGTCCTCCAAGTCCTTTAACATATATAGTCTATATACCAGTGGTTTTCAACCATTTATACCTTCGATCTCACAAAGTACGTTATTAAAGAACCTAGGTGCCTTGTGGAATAAACCAATTTTTAAAATCCTCATACTTTTTTCCAGAAAACATTTATATATGTTTCATGTATGATACAATTTTAAGAAAAAAATTTTTTTGTTTGTTTGTTTTTCACTCGAATCTCTCCTTATTTATTTTTTATTTTTTTTGTGAGGAAGATCGGCCCTGAGCTAACATATGCCAATCTTCCTCCTTTTGCTGAGGAAGACTAGCCCTGGGCTAACATCCATGCCCACCTTCCTCCACATTATACGGGACGCTGCCACAGCATGGCTTGACAAGTGGTGCGTCAGTGCCTGCCAGGGATCCAAACCAGCGAACCCCGGGGCGCCGCAGCAGAGTGTGTGCACTTAACCGCTTGTGCCACCGGGCCGGCCCCAAGAAAATTTTTTTTAAAAAACTACTTTCATTGAAAAGTCTCCATAAGTTTTAGAAGATTGTTACCTCGCTTTCTCAATACACATACATGCTAGATACCTCAGTTCAAGAGCACTCTGGAAACAAAGACAAATCTATCAATGACAAGAATCATGAAGTTCTCTTCTTTTTCAATCCTCACTAACCTTCCACACCTCCACCCCAAGGATTTGAAAGTTGCTAAGGAAGGAGGGAAAGGTTAAAAAAAAAAAAACTCAAAGAAAATGAACTAATGCCTTTTTCTTTGTTTTCTCTTTGGTCAGATTCTAGGACAAATACTTTAATAACAAGAGCAGAGAGGAGAAGTCAAGATGGTGGGATAAGCAGACTCTGAACTCACCTCCTCCCCCAGACACAGCCAATTTACAACTACTCGTGGAAAAATTACCCCGGAGACAGAACTGAAAACTGGATAAGAGGAACTCCTGCAACAAACGACAATCATAATTGAGGTGGAAGAGGTAGAAATTCCCTTCTGGAGAGGAAAAACGCCGCCTTCACAAGCCGCAGCTCCTCATGGCCGCCCAGGGACAACCCAAAGGTACGCAGCCCTCCCTGGAGGCACGGGGCCCTGAGCTGGGGAGCGCCGCCGCTGTGGGCATTGTGTGGACCCAGCACAATCGAGACGAGTGGCATAATATCTGACTTTGCCTGCTACTAAAACATTGGGGAGTACCCCCAGAAAAGCTGGTTTACAAAGAAATTAAAACCGGCTCTTAAAGGTCCCACGCGCAAACTCACCCATTTCAGAAAGCAACCTAAAATCATCAGAAAGAAAGGTGCACAGTGCTTTGGTGAAAAGAGACTCACTGATAGGCCCTGAGTGCATCTCGGTGAGAGGTGAGACCTCTCCAGGGAGTGGGACATTGGCGGCGGCCATCGTTGTGGCCTGGTGTGGGCCGCGTGCTGACACAGACGCAATTGGAGTTCTACCTGGGGCCTGCTAGCCCAGGTCTGCCCCAACCACTAGAGCACCAATTTAATCCAGCTCAGCCAGGGCAGGCACCCCACCCTAGAGACAGGCCCCACCCAACAACAAGACCTCAGGCAACTTGTGGGCCTGCATAGATTGGTGACTGGATTCTCTGCAGCCTGGCAACTGAGCCGACTTCACTGGGGCAGGGCATGCACAAGGAGCAGGTGGAGAGTGTGGGGCGGTGGTGCAGTGTGTGGGGCTCCTGCCGTGGAGAGACTGGGTCCACTTCAGGAGGTCGGGGCACGCACACGGGGCAAGACTGTGTTGACTGTGTGTGTGGACCTGCGGGTGGTGGGGCTTGTCAGCTGCAGAAGACTTGTGATTCTCAAAGACCCACATAGGGGGTTTGCCCCACCTTCCAAAGCCTGAAACAATTGGGTGCTCCTGTGCCTGAGGCCAGCCCCACCCAGCTGCAATCCTCAGAGAGCTGACAAGAGACCTAAGGGCTGGAGGCTTATAGCAATTGTAAGCCCATGAGCCTAACAACCTGCCATGCTGGGGGCCTACTCACTTAAAAGAAATACTGCAACACAATGGTATTAGAACTTGCAGCCAACTGTGCTGGGGCTCCCCACACCTGATAAAGAGACTGAAGGGCCCACAACAACTACAAGCAGCTGAGCATTACAACAGCTGGCAAGGAGCATAATTCGGCCTCCCTGGGCGCCTACAGGGAGAGCAAACAGGTCACAACAGAAGGACACATGTAGCCGACATAGGGGTCACCCCTGGAACATTGAGAACTGAGGGAAGCATACTGCAGGCCTCCTAAGGCATCACTTATATAAGGTCACCTATCCAAGAGCAGGAGACATAGCTGACCTACCTAATACGTAGACACAAGCACAGGGAAAGAGGCAAAATGAGGAGGCAAAGGAATACATTCCAAGTAAGGGAACAGGACAAAACCCCAGAAAAGGAACTAAGTGAAACAGAAATGAGCAACCTACCTGACACAGAGTTCAAAGAGTGTTAAGGATGCTCACTGATCTGGGGAGAAGAACGGATGAACTCAGTGAGAATGTCAACAAAGAAATGGAAGATATAAAAAAGAACCAATCAGAAATGAAGAATACAATACTGGAAATGAAAAATTCACTAGAGGGACTCAAAAGCAGAGCAGAGGATACAGAAGAACGGATCTGCGAGCTGGACAAAAGACTAGAAGAAATTACCCAAGCTGAACAGGTAAAAGAGAAAAGAATTAAAAAGAGTGAGGACAGTCTAAGGGACCTCTGGGACAACATCAAGCGCACTAACATCCGTGTTATAGGTGTCCCGGAAGGAGAAGAGCGAGACAAAGGGGCAGAGAATCTATGTCAAGAAATAATAGATGAAAACTTCCCTAACCTAAGGAAGGAAACAGACATCCAAGTACAGGAAGCACAGAGAGCCCCAAACAAGATAAACCCAAAGAGGCTCACACCAAGACACATCATAATCAAAATGTCCAGAATTAAAGATAAGGAGAGAGTCCTAAAAGCCACAAGAGAAAGACAAGTTACATACAAAGGAAACCCCATAAGGCTATCAGCTGACTTCTCAGCAGAAACCTTATAGGCTAGAAGAGAGTGACACGATATATTTAAAGTGCTAAAAGGAAAAAACTTACAGCCAAGAATACTCTACCCAGCAAGGTTATCATTCAAAATGGAAGGAGAGATCAAAAATTTCCCAGACAAGCAAAAATTAAAGGCATTTGTCACCAAGAAACCAGTGCTACAAGAAATGTTAAAGGGACTGATTTAAGGGGAAAAGAGAAGACCACAAATAGGAAAAATTATCTATTTCCATGATAAGAGGGTAATGGATACAAATGCACAAAAAAGAGGTAGATATGATACCAAAAACATAAAATGAGGGAGGAGGGGAGTTAAAGAGTAGAGCTTTCAGACAGAGGTCAAACTAAAGAGACCATCAATTCTGTATAGAAGGAGAAAGGAACAGAGAAGGACTACTAAAACACAGAGAAAAAAAAAGTTGAAAAATGGCAGTAAGTACATACTTATCAATAGCTACTTTAAACGTCAATGGACTAAATGCTCCAATTAAAAGGCAGAGGGTGGCTGACTGGATGAAACAACAAGACCCATATATATGCTGCATACAAGAGACACACTTCAGACCTAAAGACACTCACAAACTGAAAGTGAAGGGATGGAAAAAGATACTCCACGCAAATGGCAATGAAAAAAAGCTGGGGTAGCAGTACTCATATCAGACAAAATAGACTTTAAAACAAAAACTGTAAAAAGAGACAAAGAAGGGCTTTACATAACAATCAAAGGAACAATCCAACAAGAGGATATAACACTTGTAAATATCTATGCACCCAATGTAGGTGCACCTAAATATATAAGCAATTATTAACAGACATTACAAGAGAAATAGACAGTAACACAATAATAGTAGGGGACTTTAACACTCCACTTACACCACCGGATAGATCATCCAAACAGAAGATCAATAGGGAAACATTGGCCTTAAATGACACACTAGAACAGATGGACCTAGTAGATATATACAGAGCATTCCATCCAAAAACCGAAGAATACACGTTCTTTTCAAATGCACATGGAACATTCTCCAGGGTTGATCACATATTAGGCCACAAAACAAGTCTCCGTAAATTTAAGAAGATTGAAATAATACCAAGCATCTTTTCTGACCACAACGGTATGAAACTAGAAATCAACTATAGGAAGAAAATCAGAAAAGCCACAAATACGTGGAGATTAAACAAAATGCTACTAAACAACGACTGGGTCAACGAAGAAATCAAAGAAGAAATCAAAAAATACCTGGAGAGAAATGAAAATGAAAATACAACATGCCAGAATTTATGGGATACAGCAAAAGCGGTTCTAAGAGGGAAGTTCATAGCAATACAGGCCTATCTCAACAAACAAGAAAAATCTCAAATAAACAATCTAACAATGCACCTAAAGGAATTGGAAAAAGAAAAACAAACAAAGCCCGAAATCAGTAGAAGAAGGGAAATAATAAAAATCAGAGCAGAAATAAATGAAATAGAGACTTAAAAAACAATAGAAAAAAATTAATAAAACCAAGAGCTGGTTCTTTGAAAAGATAAACAAAATTGACAAACCTTTAGCTAGACTCACCAAGAAAAAAAGAGAGAAGGCACAAATAAGTAAAACCAGAAATGAAAGAGGAGAAATTACAACAGACACCTCAGAAATACAAAAGATTATAAGAGAATACTATGAAAAGCTATATGCCAACCAATTCGACAACCTGGAAGAAATGGATAAATTCTTAGAATCATACAACCTTTCAAAACTGGATCAAGAAGAAGTAGAGAATTTGCATAGACCAATCACCAATAAGGAGATTGAAACAGCAATCAAAAACCTCCCCAAAAATAAAAGTCCAGGACCAGACAGATTCCCTGGTGAATTCTACCAAACATTCAAAGACGACTTAATACCTATTCTTCTCAAACTCTTCCAAAAAATTGAGGAGGGGGGGAGGCTCCCTAACTCATTCTACGAAGCCGACATTACCCTGATACCAAAACCAGACAAGGACAACACAAAAAAAGAAAATTACAGGCCAATATCACTGATGAACATCGATGCAAAAATCCTCAACAAAATACTAGCAAATCGCATACAACAATACGTTAAAAAGATTATACACCATGATCAAGTGGGATTTATTCCAGGTATGCAGGGATGGTTCAACATTCGCAAATCAATCAACGTAATACACTACATTAATAAAATGAAGAATAAAAATCACATGATCATCTCAATAGATGCAGAGAAAGCATTTGACAAGATATAGCATCCATTTATGATAAAAACTCTGAATAAAATGGGTATAGAAGGAAAGTACCTCAACATAGTAAAGGCTATATATGACAAACCCATAGCTAATATCATCCTCAATGGTGAAAAACTGAAAGCTATCTCTCTAAGAACAGGAATCAGACAAGGATGCCCACTGTCACCTCTCCTATTTAACATACTACTGGAAGTCCTAGCCAGAGCAATCAGGCAAGAAAAAGAAATAAAAGGGATCCAAATTGGAAAGGAAGAAGTGAAACTGTCACTGTTTGCAGATGACATGATTTTATATATAGAAAACCCTAAAGAATCCACCAGAAAACTTTTAGAAGTAATAAACGAATATGGTAAAGTTGCAGGATACAAAATCAACATACAAAAATCAGTTGCATTTCTATACACTAACAACGAAGTAGCAGAAAGAGAAATTAAGAATACAATCCCATTTACAATTGCAACAAAAAGAATAAAATACCTAGGAATAAACTTAACCAAAGAGCTGAAAGATCTGTACACTGAAAACTATAAAACATTGCTGAAAGAAATTGAAGAAGACACAAAGAAATGGAAAGATATTCCATGCTCTCGGATTGGAAGAATTAACATAGTTGAGATGTCCATACTTCCTAAAGCAATATACACATTCAATGCAATCCCTATCAAAGTTCCAACAACATTTTTCACAGAAATAGAAGAAAGAATCCTAAAATTTATATGGAACAACAAAAGACCCCGAATAGCTAAAGGAATCCTGAGAAAAAAGAACAAAGCTGGAGGTATCACACTCCCTGATTTCAAAATATACTACAAAGCTATAGTAACCAAAACAGCATGGTACTGGCACAAAAACAGACACACAGATCAATGGAATAGAATCGAAAGCCCAGAAATAAACCCACACGTCTATGGACAGCTAATCTTTGACAAAGGAGCCAAGAACATACAATGGAGAAAAGAAAGTCTCTTCAACAAATGGTGTTGGGAAAACTGGATAGCCACATGCAAAAAAATGAAAGTAGACCCTTACCTTACACCATACACAAAAATTAACTCCAAATGGATTAAAGACTTGAATGTAAGACCTGAATCTATGAAACTTCTAGAAGAAAACATAGGCAGTACGCTCTTCGACATCAGTCTTAGCAACATATTTTCAAGCACCATGTCTGACCGGGCAAGAGAAACAATAGAAAATATAAACAAATGGGACTACATCAAACTAAAAAGCTTCTGCACAGCAAAGGAAACCATCAACAAAACGAAAAGACAACCTAACAATTAGGAGAAGATATTTGCAAACCACACCTCTGATAAAGGGTTAATCTCCAAAATATATAAAGAACTCATGCATCTCAATAACAAAGAAAACTAACAACCCAATTAAAAAATGGGCAAAAGACCTGAACAGACATTTCTCCAATGAAGATATACAGATGGCCAACAGACACATGAAAAGATGTTCAAAATCATTAACTATCAGGGAAATGCAAATCAAAACTACAATGAGATATCACCTCACGCCCGTCAGAATGGCTGTAACTAACAAGACAGGAAACAACATGTGTTCGAGAGGATGTGGAGAGAAGGGAACTCTCATACACTGCTGGTGGGAGTGCAAACTGGTGCAGCCACTATGGAAAACAGTATGGAGATTCCTCAAAAAATCAAGGATAGAACTACCATATGATCCAGCTATTCCACTGCTGGGTATTTATCCAAAGAACTTGAAAACACCAGTGTGTAAAGATACATGCACCCCTGTGTTCATTGCAGCGTTATTCACAATAGCCAAGACTTGGAAGCAACCTAAGTGCCCATCAAGAGATGAATGGATAAAGAAGATGAGGTATACATACACAATGGAATACTACTCAGCCATAAGAAACGATGAAATCCAGCCATTTGTGACAACATGGATGGACATTGAGGGTATTATGCAAAGTGAAATAAGTCAGAGGCAGAAGGTCAAATACCACATGATTTCCTTCATTAAGCAGTAGATAATAACAACAATAAACAAACACATGGAGACAGAGATCAGATTGGTGGTTACCAGAGGGGAAGGGGGGAGGGAGGAGGGCAAAAGGGATAATTCGGCACATGTGTGTGGTGATGGGTTGTAATTAGTATTTGGGTGGTGAACATGATGTAATCTATGCAGAAATAGAAGTATAATGATGTACACCTGAAATTTATACAACGTTATAAACCAATGTTACTGCAATAAAAAAAATAAATAAATAGCAAGAGCAACAATAACTAGCAGCTAGCACTTACAGAATTTACCATGTGCCAGGCACTAGTCTGAGTGCTTACATATATTAACACATTTAATCCTCACAACAGCTCTATGAGATAAGCACTATTATCGCTATTTTATAGAGAAGCGCACTAAGGGATAGAGAGGTTAACTAACTTGCTCTACTTATTAAAAGGCATAGTCTGTGTTGGCAGTGTGATTCCAGGCAGAACATACAAGTCACTTTAGTGGTGTGATCACAGGGTGTTAAAGATCTTAGGGAAGACTCAGTACCCTCAAAATTCATTTTCTCTGCAGCTGACTCAGAAGTGAAATATTACGTAGAAAGAACACTATACTAGAACCAGGGACCTGACTTCTAGTTCTGGCCCTGAAGTTTAAAGAGCTGTGTGAGGGCCGGCCCCGTGGCTTGGTGGTTGGGTGAGCGCGCTCCACTGCTGGCGACCCGGGTTCGGATCCCGGGCTCGCACCGACGCGCTGCTTCTCCGGCCATGCTGAGGCCGCGTCCCACATACAGCAACTAGAAGGATGTGCAGCTATGACACACAACTATCTACTGGGGCTTTGGGGGGGAAAAATAAATAAATAAAATCTTTAAAGAGCTGTGTGATATTTTCCTTAATAATATCCATTCTGTTTTTTGGTGTTATCATTTGTAAAACAAACAAAAGAGGAGTGAATTAAGGTTCATTTATTCAATTAAAATGCACTAAGCACCTCTTAAGTGCAAGGCAATATGCAATGCTGACAACCTGTTTTAACCCATGTAAAGTCTATTTTCCCAGTTAATATCTAACAACAGGACCCTGCAGCTATTTTAGCTTGCACCTTAAAACTTGGCATGCCTTTTAAGGATGAAAGAGATGAAACCAAGCCAAAGAAGTTTAATGACTTGTTCCATAAGGAAACTTAAAGTACAACTGGGCAAAACCCCTCAGCTATTCTGTCTAATTTTACCAAAAATGCCCCAAGCAACAATGTAGTGCATTTTTTCATACAACAAAAATTTACTGAACATCCATTACATGTTAGGATTGGCAACATAATGGCAGGCAAAACAAGTCCCTTTCTTACGGAGTTGACAACACTTGCTGCAAAGGAAGAACTTAATAAGTGGTTAAAGATTTTATTTAAAAATATGACCTGATGGTTTAAGTCACAAAAACATCCTTAAAACACATTTTTTCTTAGCCAGATTTCCATAGAAGCTTTGTCCAACTTTCCAAAGCTACTTTTGAGAGATGGTTCTTTAAAATCAAACTCAATGGGATTAAAATTTAAGTACATTAATTAGTTTTACTATCGCATGGTACAAACTATGTAAACTGAGTTACAGGTACAAAATAACATATTACTCATTAACTTGGCACAGGTTTAAGTTATTAAATCAGTTTTTTGAAGCACCTGCAGTTTCATTCCACTTCCAATCAATCTTATAAATTAGTAATTTTCAAATATGTATATCTAATTCTTATGACACCAGTCAGATTAGACTAGGGCCCACCCAATATGACCTCATTTAACCTTAATAACCTCCTTAAAGGCCCTATCTTCAAATACAGTCACATTCTGAGGTACTGGGGTTTAGGGCTTCACTACATGAATTTTAGGAGAACAAAATTCAGCCCATAACAGACTAGTATCTAACTCTCAAAGCTCAAAAGTAAAAAACCAAACACTTCAATGAGAAAACGGGCAAAATACATTACAGGCAAAATACATTTCACTGGAGAGAATATACAGATGTCAAATAAACTCATGAAAAGATGCTAAACAGAAAGAACTTTCATGACCACTTATTTAAAATACCATCCTTCTATCACTCTTTAACTTCTTATCTTTCTTTATTTTATTATCAAATATGAAATTATATTCTTTCATTATTTGTGAGCTCCCAAGGGCAAGGCTTTGTCTTGTTCACTACTCTATCCACGTTGCCAGGCATATAGTAGGACTCCAAGAATCTGTTGTATGAATCTGTTGTACAAGCTCAGTCTTCTAGTGAAGATAGATATATAAATGAACAACTGTAACATAGAGAGGTATGGGAAATGAATGAGCAGCACAAAGGATAGAGTGATGGTCTCTGCTTTGGTGGCCCAGGACAGATCCTCACACAGGAGGTACTTGAGTTAGATCTTAAGAGATGCACCGGAGCGCATCCACTAGAAACTCTAGGTTAGGGCCTACATGTGGAGTCATAAAGGAATGGAAGAGAAGGCACGTGAAGGGAACTGTAAATGTTTGCAAAAGAAAGACCATTGCACAGGGTTCACAGGAGGGAGTGCTCATAATATTTTGCCTAGACAAAATGTCCCTCCCCCCATTTCTGTGTCTTAATTTTACCAAACCAGTAAGATAGAGGTTCAAATGTCATTTTCTCCATAAAACTTTTCCTTGTCTTTCCTTCCTCCCAAATTTCATAGCACATTCCATATATCACAGCTCCTTATGGTAATTTACTCTCTCTATCCTATTTTATGGTTATTTGATTACTGTACATGTATTATTTCCCCTATAAGTCTTTATAATGCTTGTAATCTAAATAGCAAAAAGAAACCAAAAAATAAATTAGAAAAATAAGTGATTACTTTCTAGATTTGGTAGTGATGGTGGTGGTAGAAGGAAGAGAATGTACTATCAAGTTTTAAATGATCGTTGTTAAATCACAGATTGGGGATGGGAACCTATTTAAAAATGTTGTATTAGATGGAGAAACTATGGATGAATTTTTCTCATTTGGGGGAGTAGACCTTTTGACTCAATACGTTTAGGTTCTTCTTCCTTATCCAAAATTTTTAATCACTTATTTTTAATCACTTATTAATATCTCTATCACTATCTTCTTACATGCATTTATTCCTTCACATACTTTTAAACTAGAACTATAGGCATTATGAGAGTTAACTATTATATAGATTCATACTGATAGAAGTTTATTCTAAGAATGCTACCTTAAGTTTCAGCAGTTTAAGTATTTTATATACAATGTTCCTTTAAGACTTAGTACGTAATTTTAATAAACCAAACAAATTTAACCATTTTATTGTTTATTTTTCCTCATAAACATTCAGTTATTAATAGTTATTAATTATCCCTTTGTTTTAAATGCTTCTTTATTCATTTTGGTTCTTTTTTAGAGCTCAAAGATTACTCATTACCACAAACTACAATAGCTCACTTAGGGGACTAATATTATCAGGAACCAGAGGACACTGATGCCAAAACAATCAGTTCTTCCAGGATGTACATTTAGTATATAACAGACACCAAGGATTAGATTTTGTTTTAAATTAAATCATCTGAAGAGAATCTTTTAAAAATAAACCAACTCCATTTTTACATGAAACAAAGGAAAACAAGATGAAATAAAGTGATTGAGTCTTCTCTTTCGTCACTTTATGTTTAGAACCTAGTAATTTGTGTGCAACATTCACAGTTTTACACTGCTACAGCCTTAAATGGAACAAATAAGATGATACAAAGTAGCCTTCCAAAAAATCATTTAGTAGTAAATCTAATTTTCCTAACCATGTCCATTTTCCACCCATATTTTTGAAAGTGTACATACATATATTTTTTAAACTATGTCTTTGTAATACAAAAGGAAAAAAGTTAAAGAAACAGTGATTTATATTTAAAGGACAGTGATTTTAAAACTGCAAGATAATTTCATCACAATTACAAGGACCTGAAGAGATATTTTTGACTATTTTTACTCCTTTTCTACATTTTTGATATTTTGTAAACTTATTTTTTCCTTTCCCTTTCCTTTTCTCCCCCTACTATAGATACTCCCTTTAGGCAACAGTGCATCAACAATCCTCCCACGTTCAAAGTCGGCTACATCTGTTGCTCTTTTCCATTGTTGAAAATTCCTGCCTTAATCCTATTTGACTTTATTCATGCAAAGGTCACCCTGAATTCAACAAATGGAGGAGCGATGGCAAAGCATACTGTTGAACATGGCTGAGAAAATGCTGTTGTGGAACATGTAACTAATGTGCTCGCACTGTCTTGGAAGTACTTGATATATATCATATTGGCCTCCAATCTTAAGTGTGTCATATGTATTACTACCATATTTGCTAAACATTGTAACAATTATAATAATGATTTTGATTCTTGGTAGTACACTGCTGTTTCTTTTATCCTAAACCAAGTGTCATGTGTTCATATTACTAATCATGCCTACCTTCATAAGCATGAATTAACTGAGAGGATCTACTGTAACTCTATTATCACCATTAGCGTTTGGCAAATGTAGCCTGTTTTTTGTTGTTGTTGTTTCTCCATAGAATGGTATCTCTAATTTTTTTAATTCTCAAAATCTGCCAATGAAACTAAATTATTGAATTCAACTTAAAAAATAAGTTCCCAGTTCCAATAAGCAGCAAAATAGATGGGTTTGGCAAAATAGATGGGTTTGGTTGTGCCTCGAAACTCTTTTTAACAGACACTGATTATGAACTACAGCTATAATGCAATATGCCAGTGGCCTTTTCATCTATGCTAAATATAGCTTAAATCTATAATTTATTGCCATCCATATATATCTGACCCAAACTAGGAGACATTAATAGGAAGATTAAAGTAAGCACTAAAATAAACTTGACTAAAGAAAGATTTATGAGGTGAAGATAATTATTTTTAATACGCTCATAATTCACCATGACTAAAATATGGGAACGCTTACTCACACATGCTTATGTCCAAGTTAAAAAAGATGCCTGCCAATTTAAGAAGAACCAAGCTCAATTAGCTTCAAGTTATCAAGGAAAAGGCCACTATTATTCCTTTGGCTTAATACAGAAAGGAAATCTTGTTTATAATACACTACTTTGTTGGCCTTAAATGAGATTTTTAGCATAAGGCAAAACTGAAGACAAGATTTTTAAAAAATTACTTGGGTACTTACCATCTAAACTCAAACAGCTATTAAGGACACCTTGTTACTGTTACATAATATAAAATAATCTAATACAGAAGACATATTTTCCAAGAAGATATTTTAATGCATAATTTTGAGTTGACAGCAAAATGTATGTATATAAACAAACTGATAATATCATTTGTCATCAAGCTCATCAATAATTTCTCAAATTTTGATAGACAAAACTAAAACTCAGGATAAAATCCAAAAGACATAAAAATAAAAAGACAAAAACTTCCCCATTTTTAAGTAAGATACCCCATTTTTTAAAAAGTTTTGTTAGTTGAATTATATTTTCTCAATGATGCAATTTTAGGCTAAATATTTAGCCTTCATTTTTATTTTTCTTATATTGGTAGTAGCTTATCAGACCATGATTTCTCTGATCCCCAAACTCCTGGGTCCAGTAGTTAACGCACTGTAGAACCCTTAAATGTACTAGGAAAGTTTACTATTTAAATTTCCAAATTCTATTTTTATAAATAGAACTCTTTTTAGTATGTAATCACACAGTAAATCTGTTTACAAATTTGTATTTGCCTGAAATGTGGTACGTTTATACTAGAAAGTGTATGATCTAATGAATGGCCTAAACTTTGCCTCAGTTTCCTTATTTTTAAAATGGGAGAAACAGCACCCACCCTACCTATTTCATAGTTTTGTATAGAGAATAAATTAATCATGCATATTTAAATGTTGTGGGGGACTATAAAGCCCTTTATATATGTAAGGAATTGTTACATGCAAAGGGAACTTCTGTCAACCAATCAGTAGTTATATTTCTTTGAAGCAATGTTCAGTTCATACAGAAATAGAGTCAAATAAACCAAGGTAAAATGTTCTGTGTCAAAGAGTCTCAAACTTTTTCATTCCATGATTCTCTTAAGAACTTTCACGATCCTAGCAGTTGGGGACAACCATCATCTTCAAGACTCTTCCAGATGGTCTCAGCATGGAACTCCAGAATGTATGAATGTAACATATTTGTGACAAAACAAGTGGCAGGTGTTCTTTCTACAAGCCTGATGTTACCTGCTGTCATCTGATTCAGATGGAGTCTCCAAATCCACGCCCAAAAATTTCTAGCAAGGGTGTGTACTTTCATATCCTGCCTGAGCAAGAGACCACACACAGTGGATCTGGATGAAATGGTTCCTTACTCTCAATAAAAGGATAGGCAGAGAGGAGATACTAGAAAATTCCAAAATGTTTATGTTGCTTATTTTCCTATTAAAATATGTCATGTCTCTTAAGAGACTATTGGAGCCAGATTTATTTTCTCCACATGGGACTTAACATCCCTGTCTGAAGATGTCCCTGTTCCAGCCCCCAGGCTCAGTGCCCCATGGCTTTGTTCTCAACGTTGTCCTGAAATAGGGGAGACCCCTCAGTTCCTGAGTTCATGATTGAAATATCTTCTCTGTAAGTTCACAATTAATGAGCTTCCCCCTGGGAAGCCTCAACAGGCCAGCACTTCCTGATCACCCTGAGCTCAGACATCCTTAAAGGAAGTCTAACAGTCACTCTCTTACAGTTTGTGTTTTTGTTACTTACATAGACTTTAATTTTAATTGCCATATTTCACAAAATCTATCACTTTGCTAATCCTTTGAAAAGGCAAGACCAATTTCACTGTTAATTCTGACTTCTCTGTGTAAGTACATGTTTCAGATGGAAGAAGAGGGAAAAAGAATGGAAAGAGACGTTAAACCTGTCTAAAACCAAATTAATTTTCTTAAACACAAACTTATTCTTCTTTACTCTCTTTCTCTATTAAACGCAGAGCCAGGATGACTTCCCTTCCTTCCTACTTTCCTACATTTCTTCCTAAGTCCTTCCTTCTATCCAGCCAGGCAACAAATATTTATTGAGCACCTACTACATGCTAGCACCTAAGCACCCAAGCTAGGCTCTAAGGACATAGAAATGAAGTCCCTGATCTCATGGAGCTCATAGACTAGAGGGGAAAAAAGATAATAAACAAAGTATATAGGTAGAAGACAGTGATTGGGAAAAGGGGGTTGGTTTATATAGGGTAGTCAGGGAAGACCTCTTTAAAGAGGTGACATCGAGAAGAGATGTGAATGAAATGAGGAAATGAGTTATGAGAAAATCTGGGAAATAATGTTCTAGATGGAGTGAAAAACAAATGTAAAGGTCCTGAGGCTAGAATGAACTGGGCATGCTTGAGGACCAGAAGACCAACCTGGTGCTAACAGAAGGAAAAAGACAGTGGGTGGAAGGAAATAAGGTTGGAGAAAAAGGCAAGGACCTTGTAGATCACATAGGGCCTTGTAGGCCATGGTAATTTTATTCTGCAATGAGAGGCCATTGGTTAGTTTTGAATAAGGCAGTGACATAATCTGATTAATGATTTTAAAAGGTGATTCCAGTGAGACTTCCAGGTCCATAAGATACTCTGGACACATTTACATTGCAAAACAACCAAATCCTGCATAAAATATAAATTTTTATTGAATTTCTTGGCACAAAAAAAAATTTCATATAAAGGAAAACCTGAGGGATGAGCTCTTATGAATGACAAGGCTTTTCCAAGGGGAAAAAAATGTTTTTGTTTTGAGTATATCTTTGTGTGTGTGTTATCTTTCACAGTAAGTAAAGTAATTAACTAAAAATGGGCATATCCCTACAACCAAGAAATTCTATTCCTAAGAATTCTTTTTTTTTTTTTTTGGTGAGGAAAATTGGCCCTGAGCTAACATCTGTTGCCAATCTTCCTCTTTTCGCTTGAGGAAGATTGGTCCTGAGCTAACATCTGTGCCAATCTTCCTCTATTTTTGTATGTGGGTTGCCACCACAGCATGGCTTGATGAGTGGTATGTCTGTGCCCTGGATCCGAACCTGTGAACCCAAGCTGCCAAAAGTGGAGCATGCCAAACTTAACTACTATACCACCGGGCCAGCCCCACTAAGAATATTTTTTAGCACAGTAGTTTTTCAATCCTGGCTAAACAGTAAACTCATCTGGATAATTAAAACAAAACAAAACTGATGTCCAATTTCACTTCTAGAGATTCTAATTTGCTGGTTTGGTGTAGGGCCCAAGCACTGATATTTTTAAAGTTTCCCAGCTGCAATTGAGAACCATTACCCCAAGAAAAGTGTTATACATGTATATCAAGAGATATAAAAAATATTCACAGCAGCCTTATTCCTAATAGCAGAAATTTGGGGAGAAATTCTTATCTCTAGCATCAGGAGAATAGATAAATTGTGGTAAACCCCATGTAATGGAATATTTTACAGCAGTGTAAAATGAATAACCTACAGCTGCATGTAACAACATAGATAAATCTTAGAAACACAATATTGAGTAAATAGAGAAGTCTACGTAAAGGATACTGAAATTTGTGTAAAGGTCAAAAACAAGGAAAATTAAACAACATATTGTTTAGGTGTATAGGATAATGTCATTTTTATAAAGCTTGAAATAAACATTGTTTAGAGGTTCATACATATAAGAGACTGGTTAGTGGCTATGTGGTTGAGGGGCAGGTGGATCACAGGCAGAGGGATAGGGCAGAAGCATTACAGGTAGATTTGACACTAATGGTAATGTTTTAGTTCTTAACATTAGATGATGTTCATTTTGTTGTTGTGATCCATAACTTACAAATTATATTTCATATATTATTTTGCATAAATCAAATATCAAATAATAAAAAATTTTTAAAAGATTTCTACTGTGTAGAAAATAGACTTTGGATAGGGTACAGAAGTAGAAGCAGAGAGATAAGTTGGGAGGCCAATGAAGTAGTCCAGGAGAGAGCTGATGGCAGATTATACCACAGTGGAGTTGGGGAGATGGTGAGAAGTGATCAGATTTAGAATACATTTTGAAGAGTAGAACTTCTAGGACTTACTGATGGATTAAAGAGTCTGCACTGTCCAATATAGTAGCCACGGTCACGTAAGGCTATTAAAATTAATTAAAATTAAATTTAAAAGTCAGTTCTTTAATCACACTAGCCACATTTTAAGTGCACATGTGGCTGGCTAGTGGCTACCTTACTGGTGCAGATATAGAATATTTCCATCACCATACAAAGTTCTATTTGATAGACAGTGTGTAGGAAATGAAGGAAAAAAGATGGCTCCTAAGTTTTCTGCTTGAGTAACTGGGTGAATGGCAGTGCCATTTACTGAGAGATGGGGAAAATCAGGAGAATAGCAAGTTTAAAAGGAAAATGAAGAGTTCAACTTTGCGCAAGAAGAGACATTGAGTAGGCAGAGGTCAGGGAAAAGCTGGAGGTAGAGATACAAACTTGGAATATACTACTATATAGATATTATTTTAAATCACAGGATTAGATTTGATTGCAAAATGGTACATCCTCTTTGGAAGGCCCTTTGACAATGACTACAGAAATCACAAAGGCATTTACCCTTTGACTCACTTCAGGAAATTTACCTAACATCTCTGAAACAATCTGTGTACAAAGTTATTCACTGCAGCATTGCTCATAAAAACAAAAGACTGGAAACAACACCATGTATGGGTAACCGGCTAAATAAATTATGATACATTCACATACTGAAATAGATATGTAAAACAGAATGAGGAAGCTCTCCACATACTAAAATGGGAAGATTTCTAGGATATACTGTTAAGTGAAAAGAGCAAAATTCAGGGGCAGAACAGTGTTTATAGGATGTTCCTTTTGGGGTATGAAAGGGAAGAATAAGAAGAAATTTTTGAATTTGCTTGTATCTGTGTAAAAACCACTGGGAAAATATACAAAAAGCCAATTAAAAGTGGTTATCTTTAGGAAGCTGGGGTAGAGAGGGGTGTAATATGGCAAACGGAGACAGGGGTGGTAGCAAGACTTCCCGATGTGTATCTTTTTATATTATTTTGATTTCTGAACCATGTTTCTGGCTAAAATAATTCGACTAACATTTCTTAAAAGGAAAAAGTAATCAGCTTCATTAAATGCTGCCAAAGGGATCAATAAGATAAGGACTAAAAATGACCATTGGATTTCGCAAGATGGAGGTGACCTTAACAAGGGAGGTTTCAAAGGACAGAAGTAGGAAGAAAAGTCTGTTTGGAGTAGATTGAAAGAAGTAGAGATGATGAGTATAGACAACTTTTTCAGTAGAAGGTAGAGTAACTGGGAAGTAGCTGAAGGGACATGTGGTATCTGAAAAGTTTTGTTTCTTTTTAAGATGGGCTATGTTATAGTATATTTGTAAGCTAATTGAAATGGTCAGATACAGAGTAAGAAATTGATGCAAGAAGCAAAGAGGCTAAAATCAAGATCAAAGCCCTTCCTTGAGTAGACCAGGGGGATGGGTCTAATACACAAGTTGATGGGCGGTCCTTGGATAAAAGCAAACAGTTCATTAGTTAAAGCAAAACGTAAGGCAGAATGTGAGGTTACAAATCATGTTGCCCTTTCTCTCAACACACATATACATGATTACACTCTAACTTCAATAGCCTTCCACCACACATGGGTTTAATGCTAAAATTGTTACCATGGTCCACAAGATCCTCCATGACCTGGCCAGTACCTACCTCTCCAAACCTGTATAACACTACCCTCTCCTTGCTCACTACATTCAAGTTACATAGGCCTTCTCACAGTTCTTTTAACATGACAAGCTATTTCTTGCTTTGGGGCCTTCATACATGCTGCCTGGAATTCTTCTCTTCCTATTGTTGTCTCATTATTATTTCTTTCTTTCTTTTTTTTTTTTTTTGTGAGTAAGATCAGCCCTGAGCTAACATCTATTGCCAATCCTCCTCCTTTTTTTTTCCCTTTTTCTCCCCAAAGCCCCAGTAGATAGTTGTATGTCATAGTTGCACATCCTCCTAGTTGCTGTATGTGGGATGCTGCCCCAGCATGGCCAGACAAGCAGTGCGTCAGTGCGCGCCCAGGATCTGAAACTGGGCTGCCAGTACCAGAGTGTGGGCGCTTAACCGCTAAGCCACAGGGCCGGCCCCTTCATTATTATTTCTTTATGGGTCTACCATCATTCTCTCCTAAAGTCTCCTGTTCTTTTCCTCCAAAGTATTTACTATGATTTTTACGTATATACTTGTAGGTTCACTTTGTAGAACCTCAGAAGTCAGAAACCATGTCTGTTATCTAGTATCTAACATAATGCCTGGCACCTTGTGGGTGCTCAATAAATACATTTTTTAATAGCAGTAAAAAAAACAAACCCACATAAAATTAAATTTACCAGCTTAACCATTTTTAAGTGTACAGCTCAACACTCAATAAATATTTTTTGAATGAGTGACATGAGCAATCCAACCTGTTGCCCAAGCTAGAAACTACTGAATCATCCTTGATTCTTATTCTTCCCTTTTCTCCCTCAGATCCCATTCTTTAGCCCTGTCTAGTCTGACTATACAGTTTTATTCACCCTTTCATTCCATCTTCACTGCATTGCTCAATGGCTCAGACGCTCATGATTTCTGGCCTGGACTATTATAAAATTTTCCTATCTATAGCTCTGTCTTCAGGTGCTTTACTCTCTGTCCTTCACATACTGTCTTCAAAGTTTTCATTCTACTGAAACTGATCATGTCTTTCCTTTACCAAAAAGAAACCAAGGGTGTGCAAGGTTGAACCTGGAAACCACTGGAGTGAGCAGTGGTTCTGTTTTACAATCTTGGAGCCAAGATCTATCAAGGGAGGTTATTGGGGCCTCAGGTAAAAATGCAAAAAGTCACGGTGAGCAGCAGAAGCTAAAGACAGGGAAGGCAGCAGGGATAAGACAATGAGGTTGGAAAGTTAAGAGAAGCTGCTCTGGAAATGCTATTAATTCTGTTATAGGAGGGTGCTCTTGCTCAGGGCCCACTCTGCTTCTGTAGCCATTACTATTATTACTATAATTATTATTGTTAAGATATAATTTACACCTTTTTAGTGTGCAGTTCTGTAAGTACGACAAATACATACAGTCGTGTAACCTCTACCACAACTGGATATAGCATCATTCCATTATCCACCCCACCAAATTTATATGTATACCCTCACCCCCCAACAACCTCTGGTGTATTTCTGTCCCTATAGTTTTGCCTTTTCTAAAATGCCACATAAGCAAAATCATATAGAATGTAGCCTTCTGAGTCTGGCTTCCTTCACTAAGCATAATGCATTTGAGATTCACTCATGCAGTTGGGTGTATAAGCTACTGCAGGCTTTTAACAGTGCCATTCAGTACCTGGTTTCAGTAGCTTGCTACTATTTCTACTGTCTACACAATAAAGTCCAAACTTCTAACAATCATACACAAAAATATTCACAACCTGATTCCATTTTTATGTCCAGGTACTCCACTCACCTGTTCCACTTACAATCACACTAGTAGTGCTCAGGGTCTCTTGAACTAGGCACTTTCATACTTCAGTGTTTTTGAACATCTGTTCCTTTTGAAATGCCCTTCTCCTTTCTTTGCTCATTTAGCGAACTCTAACTGTTCTTCAATCATTCAGATCAACTGCGATCTCTGCTGCCCTCCTCACCACTAGTACACTACACTATACCACACCACACACACACACAAATATTCCCTGTCCCTAACCTCTAATGAGGAGCGCTTGGAGAAGAGGTAGCGAGGTATAAGTAACACTCTCATTAATGTTCTTAAATTACTCTAGCCTATCTCTATTATAGCCCTAATTATACCATATCATACTTTTTGTTTATGTGCCTGCTATACTGGGTAGGTTGTGAGACTGCTGAAGACAAACACTTGGTCTTAATTGTGTTTTTCCTCTTAGTTCACAGCATAGCTCCTCACACACAGTAAGGGCTACATAAATAATGAATACATGAAGTAGCATATGATGGCTGGTATGTCCCCAAATGTCTTTTAAGATGTCTTAAGTGTTTAGTGCACACTGCCTTTCCCCAACCTCCCCCCCGAAAAACAAACTTCGAAAGCCACTCCCATAGAAAACTTCTTCATTAGAATAAGAAATATAATTATCCATTTTTTCTGTTTCATTCACTTTTTAATTGGTTTATTTCTCACCTAAGCAAAATCAATTAACATTATTATTAACAAATACTTATTGGAAATACACTGCCCCCTGTCTTGGCAAGGTAAGTAACGTCATTTTAGTAGGATAAATAATTTATTTTTACTTCATGTTCAGACCACGTTAAGAATAGCAATGAGTATTGCTGAACTGCTTGCTGTAGCATTCCACATGACTGGTGTCTCTAACCCAGTGTCAAAAAAGATTAACTCTTGAGAAGTTTTCAGATTCTATTTTACAGCACTTTAGCATCTCACACTCATTAAAAACATTATACAAACGTATACACATGTGAGTATTTCTCATAACAAAAATACTCAGGTTACTAATGATGTTTTATATGATATGCTACTGAAAGAAAATTTTATTTTGAACTACATACTATGTATACTCAATTTTTAAAAAAGCATTTGGCAAACCATATACTGTTCATTTAGCTTTTCCTTCTTCTCAGGTGTTAGGAAGCTAAGAATTAGGGTAAGACTAGTTTTTTTTTTTTGCTGAGAAAGATTCACCCTGAGCTAACATCTGTTGCCAATCTTCCTTTTTTTTCCTTCCCAAAGCCCCAGTACCTAGTTGCATGTTTTAGTTGTAAGTCCTTCTAGTTCTTCTATGTGAGCCGCAGCCACAGCACGGCTACTGACAGACAAGTGGTGTGGTTCCATGCCCAGGAACGGAACCCAGGCCACGGAAATGGAGTGTGCAGAACTTTACCCACCAGGCCACCAGGGCTGGCTTGGGGTAAGACTACTTCTGATGCTTCCTTCAGGTAAATAAAAGCATGACTTTAGAGTCATATAAAGATGACACTCCTAATGAAAAAAATTTTTTAGAAATTTCCATGAATGTCTTTTTATTGCTAATGTTTATCAAAGTTATAATTGCTGCTCATGGAAATTATAAAATGCACATATGTCTGAGTTAATATTTCCAAAATTAAGAAACACTAGTAATATCTTTGGTTATGTATACTCTGAAGCCTCATCATTCAAATATTATTAATATAGAATTGGTAATGGTTCAGACATGGTATGTTAATTTATATTAAGTAAATATTTTGAGCTAATTTTTTCTTTCCAAAAAAATTAGAGGTGCTCTATAGGAAAGACACTTTTTCTGGAAAAATAAGTAAATAAGAAAATTAGTAAAATAATTTCTGTATTAAAAATATTTTGTTTTAGTCCATTCCAAATTTGTGAGAACAGTATCAGCCGAAATAAGGATAACATCTGCTGTATAAGGTAAAGTTTTAAGTAAATTAAGAATATTAATAAGTTTTAAAGAAATATATATAAGGGGAACACTATATAATGGAACAAACATTTTTACATTGCATGAAAATCTTAAGTGCACAGTACTTATATATTTAACTCATTAAAGTCAGGCCAAATGAAGATCTCTACTTAATAATTCAAGTTATTGTGAATACATGAAAGAATAAACTGTTTTTCTATTAAAATTAAAAATAAACTCTGTTACTTATACTGATCACTCAATTAGACGAGCCTTTTCTGTTTTGTTTACTTATGAGGTTTTACTATAAGAAGTTAAATGTGGATGGTTCTTGTGGAAAAAAAAAAAACAGCTATGTTAAAACCTACGTTTTCCAAAGGCAGCTAAGAGTTAGATAAAGACTGAAGAGTTTCCACTGCAATAGCATCTGCTGGTGGTGGTGGTGGACAAATAGCTTTATGATTTTTATCCAAATTATTATATCCTAGAATTAGAAATTCTGATGTAGTGCAGATAAACAATTATCTCGAGTTTCACAATGCATTATGGGTATGAGAACGGTTCCAAACTGTGAAATTTAGTACTAGAACATAAATATACTTTACTGTAAAGTAATACTGCAAACTTACTTATTGAAGTATCAAATACTTTATAAGTTTACATTCCCAAAGAATTATTAATTTAGTCACAATGTATTTTCAATTACTGGCTTTGCTTCTCAATTACATCATTATTAGAGAGGTTTATCTAGCTTTAAAAGTCTTCTTTCTGCAGCACTATACTCAATGCTGACTATTAGAAGTTTTTTTTAAAAAGGAAAGATTTCTGGGTTACAAACTTAAAACCTAATGAAATGATCTAACTACATGCATGTTCGCAAAGAAAACATTCTCACACACCCTTAATGATAATGGCACTAATGGAGCCAATACATAGTGTATATATTAATCCTTAGGTTACAACTCTTAATCCAGGTATTAAAGAGTTTATATGTCCCACAGTAGTTTGGCCTTCTGTACATAGCCTATTACCAATGAAAATATGTCCTAGCCACTTGCTTAAATGCCATGGAAACAGACAGTAAAAGGAATATTAAGTCATTTTATATCTAGTTGCTCCATTAACTCAACTGTTCTGTGATTGTTTTTGAGACTCTTCTCCAAGTTCAAACATGTCAGGCTTGTTCTTCAAGCCTTTCAAGTTGGGACTTACATTAAAAAACAGTGCCAAGCAAGAAGTTTAAGTAAACATAAAACCTTCATAAAAGTGATTACAGGAGTTCAAGTCAATTGTAAATATCTTCCTCGTCGACATGTCAAGTAGTAAAACCAAAAATTTTCATTGGATTTATAGTTCATTTCTTGTTATGATTTCTTCTTTGACCTATAGGCTCTTGAACATATATATTAATTTTCAAATATATGGGTTTGTTCTAGTTCTGTTACTGATTTCTAGATTAACTGCACTAGGGCAGAAAACATAATTTCAACCCTCTAAATTTGTTGAAAACTTACTTTAAAGCCTAAGATATGGTCAATCTTTGTAAAGAAATGAATTCTGCAGTTGTATGGTGTTGCATTTTATGAGGCCAAATCGTTAATTGAGTCTTTAAATCTTACTGATTTTTTAGCCTGCCTATACCATCAATTATAAAGAGAGATGTGCTATAATTTCTCACTATGATATGAATTACCCTTGAAGTTCTTTCAAACTTACCTTTGTCTACTTTGAGAATATGTTACTAGGTGGATGCAAATTCAAAAGTTATTATATGCCTGGTGAACTGAACCTTCTATCATGATGAGATGATCAGCTTTATATCTAGTAACACATTTTGCCTTAAAACTTATTATATTTGTTATTAATATGGTTACACTGTTTCCTTTTGGCTAATGTTTTCATGATAAATCGTTTTTCAGTCTTTTAATTTCAATCTTTCATATATCTATTTTTAGATGTATATAGCTAGATATTTTTAAACATCCAGGCTGATAATCTTTGTTTTTAACTGCAGTATTTAGTTCATTTAGATTTAATATAATTACTAATAATTTGAGTCTAAATCTATCATATTTGTTCTAGCCGCTTCACGTTTTTCTCTTTTTATTGACTTTATCTCCTTTTATTGTATGATTATTTCTAAAGATCTTTCCTGTATTTTCTCTTCTAGTTTGCAAGTTATACGTTATGTTTCTATTTATTTAGTAGTTACCCTAAAAATTAGATACACTTACTTAACTAATCAACGTTTAAAGAGCAATCAATATCTTTACCCTTCTTCTCAATAATACCAGGACCTCAGAATACAGTAGCATACTTATCCTCGCTCCCAGCTAATTTATTATTGTCATATATTTTAATTCTTTTATTTCAGCCTATCATTAGATATGCTGGTTTTATATTGTCAATTTGTGCTTAAATTTATCCACATAACTGCTGTTTTGTAATCTTCCTTTCTTGCTTGAACTCCTGAGTTTCTCAAGAATATTTTCCTTCTCCCTAAATTACACGTTTTAGAATTTCCTTGAGTGAGGGTCTGCTGGTAACAAACTCAGTTGTCTGGAAACACCTTTATTTTTGTCTTCATTCTTGAAAGATATTTTCCCTGGACATATAATTCTAGGCTAGCAGTTCTTTCATCATTTCATTTCTCTGACTTTTACTGTTGCTGTTGAGAAATCACCAGTGTTCCTTTGAAGATATTTTGGCTTTTTCCCATCCTTAGGCTTATTTAAAGATCTTATCTACCCTCTTCTTTCTTTCTTTCTCTCTCTTTCCTTCCTTCCTTCTTTCTATCTCTCTATCTATCTATCTTCTGAAGTTTCACCACAAGCTCTCTGGGTTTAGATTTCTTTTATCCTGATTGAGATTTGCTAGGCTTCTTGCATCAACAGACTGTATCTTTCATCAGCTTTGAAAAGTTCTCAGCCATCATCGCTGCCACAGCATGGCTTGATGAGCAGTACGTAGGTCTGCGCCCGGGATCTGAACATGCGAACCCCAGGCCGCCAAAGCTGAGCACACAAACTTAACCACCACACCACAAGGCCGGCCCCTAAAATTTTTATAATAGAAAATTTCAAAGGTAGAACAAATATTATAATGCACCTCCAGTTTACTACCACTTGGCTTCAAAAGTTATCAATATTTTTTCCAATTTTATTTTGTCATTCCTTCCAAATACCCTCCACATACACACAGACAAATTTTTCTTCTAGAGTATTTTAAAGCAAATCCCAGAGTCCTATCATTTCAACAGTAAATAATTCAGTACATATCTCTAAAAGATAAGTACATTTAAAATCTATAATTTCTCCTTCTCCTCTCCTCTACTTTTGCCAAGGTATTCATTTGTTAAATGAATTGGGTCATTTGTTCTGGAGGACTTCCCACATTCCGTTTTGGTTGACTGCATCTTCATGATATCATTAACATGTTCCTCTACCCCCTAGTATTTCTTGTAAACTGATAGTTATTACAACCAGTGGCTTGACTAACTTTTAGTTTAATTCTTTGGCAAGTATACTTTACAGTTAGTTCTAAATACTTGCTATTGCAATATATCAGGAAGTACAAAATGACTGGTTGTATTCCTCTTAATGATATTAAGATTGATCGCTACAGTTCAGTATCAGCCTGATCCATTATCTATTATAAAACCTTTCCACTATTGGTTTTAGCAGCCATGCTGATTGTTGCTAGATCCATTATTTCATTAGGGATACAAAATGGTGAGTTTTCTAATGATATCATTCTATCTGCATTTCATAGCTAGAATTCTATGGGAAAACTAATTATCTTGAAATATAGTTCATAAAAGAAAACCAGAACATTTGATTCTTTATTTATCAATCTACACAGTAATGAGTTGGTGCCCTAGCAACCTCCAAAGCCAACTATTTTGGTATTAACATAATGAATTCATGAATTTCTGTATATTTGATGTGTTTCAATCCTTTTGCAGATATTTATTCTTTTTTAGTTATGTAAACATGCTTCACTGTCTCCAGCATTTAATGTTACAAAAACATCTGATGGTAAAATCTTTCCTTGGAGGGTAATCTGCCTTTGAAACTCAAAACTACTATCAGGATATGTCTAGGTTTGGATCTCCTTCCATTCATCTTGCCTGGTACTTGTGAGTCCTTTTAATTTAAAGTCTCAAGTCTTTCTCCAGATCATATAAATTCTCTTCTCTCTCTTTGATAAATTATTTTCCTCTATCTGTTCTCATCTCTACAACCCTAATATAAATACAGTGAATCTCTTGACTCCATCCTTTATTTTTATTTTTCCTCCCGTATTTTAATCTCTTCATCTTTCCACCTTGAATTCTAAAGAGAATTTTTCAAGTTTGTCTTCTAATTCATTAATTAGATGTTCTGCAATATACTATCAGTTGTTCATAATTTTAAAATTTGAAAATTATGTTTTTTCACATTTAAGAGCTCTTTCCTATTCTCAAATGACTACTGTTTACCATTTTTTGGGGGGAAATTTCAAAGCTACAGAAGTGTTGCAAATATAGTACAATAAAAACCCATATATTCTTTATTTAGATTCACCCACGATTAACATTTTACCTCAGATCATTATTTTTTGATGACTACTTGCTCTTTTTTTCATTTATTAATAGAATGTCCAATCAAGTCACACTAAAAATATTGATTAGAAGTTTTTTTTAAAAAATTTTTTTCTTTTGCTTTTGTGTTGTTTGTTTTACAGGTCATTTGCTCTGATGGCCAGCAGCAGTCTCCCTTGTTTGGACCAACTTTTTTTTGCAAAATTTAAGGAGGTCCTCATTTTCAGATTCACACATAACATTGAGAATGAGTGTCTCCTTAAGAATGAGGCACCTATTGCCAAAATTTAAGGAGACACTAACTCTCGGGTTTAAACAAGTGGCAAATTTGTATTTGCATGACCCCAAGAGTTAGTGGCTCCTTAAATTCTGCACCCTAGTCACCTTCTTGCCTCACCCTAGTCCTGGGCCTGCTGTGCGTGCTGTTGTAGGTCTTTTCATTTTTTTGTTTCTGTTTGTTTTTTATTATTACAGAGTGAAGTTTACCCCGTACTGGGAGTTGAACAGTTAAGGGTTTTGTCATAGTTTGTATGAATCTGTTCAAATACTCTAGATACGTTCCTCTTCTTCATGCAGTAAAGGGTGAACTAACCAGTGCTTCATTCACATTTATCATCAGTAATGTATCCTCAAGTGATCCTGCCAATATACATCAATAATCCTCAGTCTACCATTTGTGGCTAATTGCTCAGCCTTTATAAAGCATTTAGCAAATAAGCCAAACTTGTGACTCATTTTTTATCATTAAAGTGTACAAATAATTTATTTACCTTGTTCAGGCTCTTTTCCTATGTAAGGACACTTCTGTCTCCATAAGGAAAACTGGCAGTTTAATCCTCAGTTGGAAAATTGTGATAGGCACCTTAATTCAGTTACTCCAGAATATACTGATATAAAAGAGCAACCTTTCTGGGGCCGGCCCAGCGGCGCAAGCAGTTAAGTGCGTGCACTCTGCTGCGGCGGCCTGGGGTTCACCGCTTCGGATCCCGGGTGCGCACGGACACACTGCTTGTCAAGCCATGCTGTGGCAGCGTCCCATATAAAGTGGAGGAAGATGGGCAGAGATGTTAGCCCAGGGCCAGTCTTCCTCAGCAAAAAGAGGAGGATTGGCAGATCTTAGCTCAGGGCCCATCTTCCTCACAAAAAAAGAAAAAAAAAAAAAAGAGCAACCTTTCAAAATAACACTCAATTACTCTACAAAATGTGTTTCAAAAGGCAAGCATCCTAATCATGGTTTGTTTTCTAAAATAAAATTTAGCATTTTTATCTCTCCCCCTGAATACAGTCAGAAAAAGCAAGAGGCAAATTCTTAGAGATGTTCTCAATGCTATGGTTGCTGGTTCTTTCAGTTTGCAAAGGCCTTTAAGTGGGTTATTGCTACTGCACATTTGCCCCGTCTGTGGACCGGGGCTGGGACTAGAGTGAGGCAAGGCAGTGCCTAGAGCACAGACTTAAGGAGGCACTCACTCTTAGGGTGGTGCAGATGCAGAGTCTCAGTTTAAATCTGGTGCCCTAGGAGCCTCTCTTGCCTTGCCCTAGTCCAGGCCCTGCAGTGCACACGTCCAAATATATTTTAGAATTGATATCACAGGTGCAAAAAAAAAAAAGGAATGTTTCTCAGTATCCTCACCAGTAACGTTATGCTCTGAAAATTACCATATCTTTTCAGACATCATTATATAAATGTAGTGAACTGATTTTGAAGGAAATACTACTCAACTTTTGTTTTTTTTTTTTGTGAGGAAGATCAGCCCTGAGCTAACATCCTCGCCAATCTTCCTCTTTCTGCTGAGGAAGACTGGCCCTGAGCTAACATCCGTGCTGACCTTCCTCCACTTTATGTGGGATGCCGCCACAGCATGGCCTGACAAACTATTCAACTTTTGATAGCTTGGGCTTTTTGTTTGTTTGTGGGTTTGGGTTCTTTTTCTTTTTTGTGTGTGCATTCTACTGTACTGTTCCTAGACTTCTTTATGCTCAGTTGCAAAATATTCTGATGATTTTCCTTTAAAGTTTGCATGATTGGTTTTCAAATGTCATTTTAAAATGATTGTTTCAGGTAGTTATTGGTCAGTACTCTTTTGGTTATGACTAATAGAAACAAGCCATTTGCTTGAATTTTTTTTGCTTAAGCACAAAGGATAACTTGTTATAAAGATAAAGGAGATTTTGCAGAACCCTAGGCAGAAAATATAGCTGGGCCTGAGGTCTTCTCATAGAAGAGACACCAAGATTTGGGCTTCTCTGCATCTCCACTATAAAACTCACATTTTAAATAAACATCTATAGCACAGGCTGCTAACTACTCCCTAATATCCATTCTACTCTTCTTCCTTAGTAATAGAACCTCTGATTTTTAGCTGGGTAATACAATCGCCCAGAATTAAAGATTCATTTTCCAGTCTCCCTTGCTAGAGGTAGGTGTGGGTATTTCTTGTTCTTTCTTCCTGTTGACTGGAATGGGGCACTGGCTGTGGCTCAAGTAGCCATGTTGGGTCACAAAGCGGAAGTCTATACTGAGGATGGTGGATCAACAAAATAGGAGACTGGGTCCTTGATGACTTTGTGAGGTTACTGTATCAGCACTGGACCTTCAACATTTTCAGAGAGAAATCAATTTTTCTTTTATTTAGGCTGTTATTTGAGGCTTTCTATTGCCCACAAATAATCTTAATTCCAACTGAAATTCCATTAACCAGAGACTTATTTGATTAATAAGATCTTAAAAAATAACTATTCTGGGAGGCTCCACATACATATTAAAGAAGGTAGTTGATTCAATGTAATTTGCTCTTAACCTTTAGCTAAAGTCAGCCACACTGAAAGAAGGGTAGCTATGCATGGGGGAGACAGGAAATTCCAGAACATAATCTATTTTGCAGGGAGAAAACAAGCTTGACTAATTTATTATTAAAAAAAGTAAAGGCAGACTGAAGGCATTCCAGAGACAAGCAGATATAATTGAGATTGATTCCTCAGGCCTAGCTATATTCTCTGCCTAGTGTTCTGCAAAATCTCCTTGTATCTTTATAACAAGTTATCCTTTTCGCTTAAGCAAAAAAAATTCAACCAAACGGCTTGTTTCTATTAGTCATAACCAAAAGAGTACTAACAATAGAACAGGTGATCCATACAGGAGGGCCCCATTTATTCAGTATTATTGAGGAACAGGGTATTCTGGTAATTAAGGTATTCCAATAAGCAAAAATTTTACAGGTAACTTAAGCTTACCCTCCCTCCCCCCAGCTGTCATTGAATGCAGTTTGGCGTTTCATTTTACAAAACAACTATGTATTTATCATTTTTTCAATTAAATTTTGATCTTCATTCTTTTTATGATTTTTCTTGGAAGGTTTGAGACATTTTCAATTACATAGGAGGAAATTAGTAGTTTGATTGTGTGCTTATTTCTTTTCAGGATGAATGGCTCACAGGCATCATTCTACACAATTTTGCACAGACAGAAATGAGGGTAAAGAACTTTCTAGAAGGAGGCCTTTATGTGCAAAAGCTAAAAAGGGTGTTTGGTTTGCAGTTTGAATTTGCCACTAGGACCAACCAAGAGGACTGCTATGTGTAACTTTGAATTTGGTTTACCCTGGGCTTCTCAAAGTTTATGCAATCCGTACTCAAGTTCAAAAACATCCAAGTGTAAACCTTGGATCTTTGCCAGAACTTTCTAGAAAAAGGTAAGAATATGAGTGAAGGCTTGAGTTATTTAGCTGGGCCTAGAGATATGGATGGGATTTCCATTTTCAGAGATGGAGCAAGTGGAGAGTAGTATCACTGTCGATCATTGGAGATCCACCAATCAGGACCTTTGAGGGAACCCTTCTCCACTTGACCAGGCTCATTTCATCATTGAATGTGCAGTGGGGCTCCTCTCCATGTTATCACCAGAGTGTAAGTTTAATTTATTTTAATTCCTTATTGTCACTGATAGGTGACTGTTAATATTGTGATTTTTATGGAATTGAGTTTATAGTGTTTAATAATATACATTAGCAGATGTATCTGGCAACAATTTCATTTATGTTCCTAAACTCTTTCCTATAATCTGAATTGCATTTTACACTAATTTGAATGAATTGTATCTAGGAGTTCAGAGTTATATATTTATTAACTTATATTCACAGCCAGTAAATGGTGGTCAGCCACCATTGAGCCTAACTGATCATTTTATTTTATTGGATGGTTGTGTGTTTAATGTCAGGTTACTTCTCTAAACACTGATCTTTTTTGCTAAGTTGTCTCAAAAAGTATTATGCTTTTATCATTTTACAAATGCAGAAATCAATGGTCTGAAGTGAGGAGTTTATGTAGATTTATGACAAGGAGGGGTCCTTAGCTGCCTTCGGGAATAGTTTGAATTTATTTGCAATATATGTACATGCTTATTATCACTCTGTTTGTTTAAATCCTGGTCTTGGTTCTTTTTCATAAATTTTCTTAAAAATAAGTAGTTTCAGGTGACAGGTGGGGAAATTAATCATCTAGCTGAGCACTTGTCATTTTACGACACTGAATGCTCTTCAGCCTCTGCAGTCAGTTGCTATTGAGTGCAGTTTGGCATTCTGTTATACGAAACAATTGTAGTGTAATATCCTTTCATTATTCAACTAAAACATGAGCCTGTTTTTTTCAAAAGCTTTATTTGAACTGTTGTCTCCTTTTTAATTTACAAATAAGGGAAATAACTGGCCAAGAGGCATACCTTTTAAAGCATCAAAACTCTAATAATTTTAATAGAAATGTTTTGATATAAAACACACTTCCCTGCTTTCCTAAATAGAATATTGTTTACTAAGCATAGTAGGACTCTTTCAGGTTGTCTCAAGGTTGCCAAAATGGTCAATTATTTTACTAAGCTTTAATACTGCAAAGTCTTCAGGAACTACTTGGATATATACATAGATCTAGTCCTATGATGAATAAGCCCCATACTACTGTGCTTTCTCAGGTGCCATTTATCATTTTTTATTATTGTCAGTATGCTATTGATTCTAATCTTCTTCCTTATCTCACATATATTTGTGTACTTAGTAGTTCCCAATTTTTTTTTTTTTTTTTTTGGTTTGGCAATGGTCCACTTTTTTTTCAAATGAAATCTTACATAAATTCCAATATATAAAATGAATGAATGTGGATTTGTGCTGTAGAAGTGGAACAGGGGGTCCAGGGCCCTGCTGTTAAGCCTCCCTACCTGGTTTCAGTGCACAACACCCAGGTACCTGATGGAACTCCAGGCTACCACCAAATAGTTCAATACCACTAGTCAGACCTAAGAGTGACTTCTATTCTGAGGGATAAATTTCTTTAGGAAATGTTGTCTTGTATCTTCTACAAAAGGCAACAACAACAACAAAGATTCATGATCTCATTACTCAGTAACCTCTATTAGTATAACAAACAAAAACAGAAGTAAAACATGTATAAGGTTCTAAATTCAAACAATATAGAAAGGTACAAAAAGAAAACGTAATGCCTTCATCAATCTTGTGCGTACCCTCCATCTCACCAAGACTTTTCTTATCAAAGGTAACCACTATTAAGTTACTTGTGATGCCTTCCATAATGTATACAAGTGCGCACATTTATATATGTACGTATATATGTGTAAATAAAGCTTTTTAAATAAAGCTTTATACAATCAGAAGGAATCATACTATACTCTGTTACGTACATTGTTTTTTTTTTTATTTAACATCAGCAATCTTTTTTAAAGTTAATTCTTTACAGTTGTGTTTTGCATAGCTGAATTATCCAAACTAACTTCCAGATTAGCAGATGGCTACTGTGGATATGACTGATTGTGTTTCTACTTATCTGTGTCTGAGCAGAATGAGGCCTTTTCCAAGAGAAGTATGCCGGTAAAATGCTCAGCCTTTCCTATAAACACCATTTATTCTACAAGGTATCTGCAATGAGGTACTGAGTTCAAAATAATAGCTATGTTATACTTCACTACAACAAACTTAATCACCACGTGTAACAATGTTTCTATAGAGTTCCAACTTGGAACGGAAAATCTCTCTCTAGAGGTAGAATGGTACAGTGGGAAAGTATGGGTTATAGACTCAAAAGACCTGAATGATAACCCTGGCATTGGCACTACTAGTTTTATCACTTTGAGCAAGTTACTTAACTAACATTCAGTTTCTCATACGTAAAAAGGAGATAATGGTTATGTATTTCTCAGGTTGTTCTGTGGATCAAAAGAGGTAACAGAACATTGCCTGGCACACAATAGGCACTGTTAAATTCCTTTCGATTCCCTACAAAAGGATTAGGATTTGTGATTAGCTTCAAATTTCAACGGACTATAGAAGAGAGATGGGGCAGGGAGTAGGCAATGAGGGACTAGGGCTTCAGGGAGACAAGGGCTAGGTGTAGGTATTCTTGATGGTTAGATTGGATAAAAGACCAAAATGGCTTCTTGATCCTGACTAGTGTCCCAGTTACTGTCTTTATTTTTGCTCTCATGGTTACAGGAATTGGCCGTCTCCTTTGCTTTATATTTCTACCAACTGCGGCTTTCATTTACACCCTCCACCCCTTTTCCTTAGTCAATAGCAAGACAATTTAGTCCTAGTTTCTCTTCCTAAAGTTATAAGTTTAAAAAAGCACCTGATATAAAAACACCTGGAGATTAACTTCTGGAATGGCAGAGTAAGATCTCAGTGAACTCATTCTCCTTCTAAAACTATGAAAATACAGGCAAAACAAATAAACGATTTCAGAACTGTAGCATTTAACAAAAGCCACAGAATGAACCGAAAAATCCAAGAGAAACTACTGAAACCTTGCTGTCCTTGAGAAAAACAGCAGTCCAGGCACCCGAGGTGGAGTATGGTCCATATATCACACAATTAATGAAAATGCCTGTTTCAATCCTGTCTCTACTGGCTGGGGGACCTGTGACCTTTACTTTATCCCTCTGAGTTCAAGTTCATCTCATTTTTTCCCCTAACTACATGTGAGAATCAAATAATGTAATATAGTAACAATAAAACATGCATGAATAGATGGGCAAAAGTTATTTACTTAAAAAAACTTGTTAAATCCAACATCTCTACCTTACACATGGAAGATATCATACTACTTGCAATCAAACTTTAGACTTTGTTCCAACACTGTGTTTTACCTTTCCACAGTTATTATGCATTAATATTTCTAAAAAAGAGTAACAATAAGGCCAAAATTGTAACCTGACATAAATCTAAGTGACAATATTGAAATTCTTTGACAAAGCATTTCTCTGTACTGAGCCTTAAACTTCCCAGTACATTTCTCAAAGGATGATTTCCTTCTTCGATATTAGTGTAAGCTGTCTCTCACACCTAGCTGCTTTAGAGTATCCTGTCTTGAATGCACCAACCCTACAATTATAATGTCTTTCTTCCTCTGATTTTAAACAGCATTTTAAAAACAAATCTTAACCCAAACTATCCAATCCATACTGTACTATAAACTTAGAGGCTCTCAAACATATTTACAATGTTGCAGTATAATGGATTTACTTAGATTTTACTTTTAAACCACCAAAAATAAGTAACAATGACCTTACTTAATTTGAATTAAATTGCATGGGGGGAAAAGAACAAACACTAATGCTACACGTGTTACTAAGAATAAACTCCTACCTTAGGAGAAGTGGAGAGATCTCTTCCTGCAGACACAATTGTGTTTTCATTCACTCCTCCTGTCTTTGGTGAGACGGCTGGTGGGGCTGGAGCTCTTCTTTTTACTCTTCTTTCAGTTTCCAGTTCTTGAATTGGATTTACCAAATTATTTGGAGGAGGAGTTGGTTTAGGTTCATAAAAAGGATTTGACCTAAATGAAAGAAGAATTATTGTTAAATGTCCCTCTAAAAATAGTTTATTGCCTACTACTCAGCCATAAAAAAAAAAGACAAAATCGTCCCATTTGCAACAATATGGATGGACCTGGAGAGCATCATGTTAAGTGAAATAAGACAGAGAGAGAAAGACAAACATCGTGTGATTGTACTCACATGTGGAATATAAACCAACACACGGACAGAGAAAACTGTACGTTGGTTACCAGGGGCAAGGGGATTGGGAGGTGGGCACAAGGGGTGAAGGGAGGCATTTAATAATGTACAACTAAAATTTCACAATGTTATAAACTATTAAGACATGAGTAAAAAAAATGGTCGAGGGAAAAAAAAATAGTTTATTCCCAACTAAAGTATGTTCATTTGTAAAACTAGAAAATAGTGAAAATAATAACAAAAAACCCAAACCAGTGACAACCTACAATTTGATAACAATCACTGTTAATCTTTTTTTTGTTAATCATTAACAATAAAAATTTTCCCTTTTAAAAAGTATTTTTTAATTTTTTAAATACAAGGTCATGCTCAGCTCTATTATATACAGACCCTTAGAAAAACGTTTATAATAACAGTAAATCCTGTATATTCTCCACATCCAAGGAAAAGGAAATAAGATGTGGAAATACTGTTTTTTTAATGCTCCCTCCACCAAACATTTTTTCTTGCATTTCATCCCTTCCTCTGTATTAATACTTAAATGATAGTTTAGGTGGGTAGAGAGTTCTAGTTGTCAGTTAATTCGTCTCAGCACTTTGAAATATTAGCCCATTGTCAACTTAATATTGCTCTTTTGTAAGTCATCTTTTATCTATGGTTGTTGTTAAGATCTTCTCTTTATTTCTGGTTTTGAGCAATTTTATTATGACCCGTCTAGGTGTAGTTTTCCTTTAATTTATCCTGTTTCAGACTCCTTACATTTCCTGAGTCTGAAAGTGAAAGTGTCTCATTAGTTGTGAAAAATTATTAGCCATTATATCTTTGATAGCCTCTTCTCTATTTTCTTCTTTAGAAAATCTTATTAGATAAATGTTGAACTATCTCTTTCCATATTTTTACAAATTTTTATTTCTCCTGTGCTACATTCTGGATAATTCCCTCACATCTATGATCCGGTTAACTTTTTCTCTCTTCATCTGTGTCTAATTTAATGTTCAATTCTCCATGAAATTTTAATTTCAATAAGCACATTTCTTCATATGGCTGTGTATATAATATCTCAGGTACAGAGATTTGAGTCATTAATCATTTAAACATTTATTTTATGGTCTCTGATAAATCTATTATTTGAAGTCCTTGCATGTATAATCCTGGTGTTTCTTTTGTCTCCTAACTTTCTCTTAGTAAACTGTTTCCTTGTGTGTTTTGTAACTCTAGATTGTGAGTTCAGGGCTTAATCTGAGAAAATCCTGTGTAGCCCGAGTTGGGAGTGCCTCTCTTCAGTGTTTTATGTGTGCATTTGCCAAGCACTTTAGGAGCCACTTTCTTTGTTACTTTCAGACCATCCTGCTAACATAACGTCAAATCCACCTGAGGGTGGGCCTGTGCTTCTAACTTGTCAGGAAAGACTTTTTTTTCCCTCTACTTAGAGTCTGGGCCCAGGGAGAAAATCTTCCTTGTTAACTTCCTTTATGAGTAGATGGATTTTTTTTCTAGTTAGTTATCTATAAACACAACTATCTGGTCTATATGATGATTATTCTTCCTATTACACAGTAATAAACTGTTATTTTGGTTCTTATTTATTAGATACTTATTTTCTTACTTTTCTTTTCAACACCTGTCAGTTCCCTAGAGTTCAACATCCTGTATGCACAGTAACAACAGAATTTCTGAGTCTACAAAGCTAAGGACCAGATCACCCAAACATAGTGATTATACCAATGGAATTCTACCTTGTCACATAAAACCTGTAGTGGTGATAGCCCTCTGTTTCAGTTGTGTATGTTCTGTGAACTGCAACAGTACCAGACTCATGAAGAATCAATAACCAATTATCTATACCTCTGCCTAAGGATTTATATATAGACAGTCAGGTCACATGAGACTCTGGGTACCAAGTATATCTACCATACTTGTGATGTCACTCTCACTCTCGTTACTCATGGCAACGATTAGTGTTCTGACTCCTTCCCATTGAGCTGGGAGTATGGCCTCAGAATCTCTCTCACCCCTGCTCAGGGTAGTTGCTTTTAACTGAATGAGGGTGGCACCTACATAGAAACCTATTTCCTAGTCTTCATTTTCTTATGTCTGTGCATTCAAGAGAAAAAGAGCAAGAAATATATATTTGCAACTTAGCTTTTCAGGCCAAAATATTCTTGCCTAGTGACCAAGATATGCTTGAAGTATTTATATCCCACGCTTACCACCTTCAGAAGAACTTGGGGAAATCAAAGCAAAGAACAATGTTAAAATGACTATGTGTTCAGAAAAAGCTGAACATGCTTTCTGAAAAGAGGTAGAAAGGGTATCACATCCAGCCTAGAATGGAGCACTTGCCAAAAACATTATTAACTGACATTTATAAAGTACTTATGTGGTGCTAGGTACTATTTTAAGTGTTTCACATGTATTAACCCTTTTAATCCTTACGACAATCTTGTTTATCCTGCTAATTTTATGAATAGCCTCATATAGCTGTTTTTCAAACTCTAAAAGTAGTTTAAAGGGAGGTAAATACAAAGAAATGGAATAAAAACAATTTTTTAAAAAAAAAACGCAAAACTTAGAAAAAAAATCTCTTTTTATTCCCCCCAAAACTTACTACTTGCCAGCTGATGTTATATGTTTTAGCACTAAAAGGACTCACTCCAATCTAACTGAATTAATTTAGTTGCGAATTATTTGGGTGATAGCTTTAAAAACTGTTCCTGGTTAAATCTCTCTATAATGGATTTCCATAGTAGTTTGTAAGATGGTAGCTGTTACAATAATAATTAATTCATTATTTAAGTATGGCTAGTTTAAGAAAAACTCAGATGTGTTAGAGGATATTTATATTACAAAAGAATTTGTGCTTAACAGAAAAAAATGACAGAATTCCTTAAAACAGGCAATTCTTCAGTGCTTTATATAATTGAATTTACAATATTTAGTTGCATGCAACTTTTAGAAAATTTATCTAGTATGTATACAAAGGTATCTAGATACTGTCCTTTTTCTTCATATCTCTCTGCCAGCTTCTAACCACCTAGGTCTCCCTCTAACCAGGAATATTGGTATTCTTTGTACAGTGAAGGTAAATGCAAGTAGAAAAGAAGCTCAGATCAACTGATTTTCAAAGTTGGTTCCTGAGGCTCGCATTACTAGAAACATAACCAAAATGGACATATTATTTTCTTTTATTTTTTTGCCCCCCCAAAGCCCCAGTAGATAGCTGCATGTCATAGCTGCACACTCCTCTAGTTGCTGATGTGAGATGCGGCCCCAGCATGGCTGGAGATGTGGTGTGTCGGTTCGCGCCCGGGACCTGAACCCGGGCTGCCAGCAGCGGAGCGCATGCACCCAACCACCAAGCCACGGGGCCGGCCCAAAATGGACATATTCTTGAAACAATTAGGGCTGTGTTTCTCAATCTGTTTTACACTATGACATGTAATGAATATGAAATTTGTATGGCATGCCAGAGTAAACAGGGAGCTCCTAGAAAATGGAGGTACCAAGGACTCCAGCTGCCCTGGACCATGCCTGACCGCCAGGAGGACTGAGGGAATCAGTTATCTCTTCACACCTAAAATCCACCTGTGAAACAACAGCGTGCTGGACACCACCAGTGGTTAGGTACTAAATCAGAATAAGGACAAGAAGCCTATACTTTCAAGAGCTTTGAATGATCTTTCTTGTAGATCAGAGATTCTTAACTAGAACTGAATTTCCTACTCTTTAAGAATGAACAGGATATGCTTCTATTTATATGAAATGTCCGGAATAATCAAATCCATATAGACAGAAAGTCAATTAGTGGTTTTCATGAGATGGGGGAAAGGAGGAAGTGGGACTAACTACCAATAGCTATGAGATTTCTTTTTGGGGTGACAAAAATGTTCTGAAATTAGATAGTGGTGATGGATGTATAACACAATGAATAAAATAAAAACCACTGAAGTGTACACTTCAAAATGGGGACTTTTATGTTACACAAAGTATATATCAATAAAAAAATGCTATAAAAAACAGTGAATAGGAATAATGTGTGTGTGTGTGTATGTGTGTGTATATATATATATGACTGTGAACACTGCTCCCTTCTCTGTAATGACGAGTGTTATATAATTGCTGATTAATGCATTTTTAAAAATACTTAGTATTTTTAGACAACCTAACATTTGGGAGAAGATATTTGCAAACCATACATCTGATAAGGGGTTAATCTCCAAAATATATAAAGAACTCATGCATCTCAACAACAAAAAAACTAACTACCCAATTAAAAAATGGGCAAAAGACCTGAACAGACATTTCTCCAAAGAAGATATACAGATGGCCAACAGACACATGAAAAGATGTTCAAAATCATTAACTATCAGGGAAATGCAAATCAAAACTACAATGAGATATCACCTCACGCCCAGCAGAATGGCTATAATTAACAAGACAGGAAACAACATGTGTTTGAGAGGATGTGGAGAGAAGGGAACTCTCATACACTGCTGGTGGGAGTGCAAACTGGTGCAGCCACTATGGAAAACAGTATGGAGATTCCTCAAAAAATCAAGGATAGAACTACCATATGATCCAGCTATTCCACTGCTGGGTATTTATCCAAAGAACTTGAAAACACCAGTGTGTAAAGATACATGCACCCCTGTGTTCATTGCAGTGTTATTCACAATAGCCAAGACTTGGAAGCAACCTAAGTGCCCATCAGGGATGAATGGATAAAGAAGATGTGGTATATATACACAATGGAATACTACTCAGCCATAAGAAACGATGAAATCCAGCCATCTGTGACAACATGGATGGACACTGAGGGTATTATGCAAAGTGAAATAAGTCAGAGGGAGAAGGTCAAATACCACGATTTCCTTCATTAAGTAGTAGATAATAACAACAATAAACAAACACATGGAGACAGAGATCGGATTGGTGGTTACCAGATGGGAAGGGGGGAGGGAGGAGGGTGAAAGGGATAATTCGGCACATGTGTGTGGTGATGGGTTGTAATTAGTATTTGGGTGGTGAACATGATGTAATCTATGCAGAAATAGAAGTATAATGATGTACACCTGAAATTTATACAATGTTATAAACCAATGTTACTGCAATAAACAAAAAATTATAAAAAAAAATAAAAAATAAAATAGTATTTTTAGTAAAAAAAATTATTTAAGGAATTAGCACAATTTCCACATTCTGTTGATCACCTATGATTTGAATAATCTGTTTCAGGTCTTCCTACATCACTCTGAATAAACAAGAATTATTTTTATCCTTGTACTGTACACTTGAGTAATAGATACGTTATATCATTAACTCATTGTGAATTAAAAATTCATCAGTTATATTAAGTGGAAAATTGGACAGAATAATTTTAAATGACATTATTCATTGTTTAGAACATAATTCTTCTAGGGAAAAGAATTATAGAAAGAAATACTAAATTTGATTAGAAACAGGATTAACAAATATACTGAAAAAATAATAGAATACAAAGCAAGGGTATAGTGAAATCTGTAGTCTTTTCCTCTCACTTTGAAAATGTAAGTTTCTTTGAAAAAACAATCCAAATTTATTAAAATGAGTATGTAGCTTCTCTGAATAAAATTCAGTAACTTTCATAGAGAAATTGACACACCACCATATCAGAAATGATTTCATGCTGGACCTTAAAAGTTACTTCATAAGTGTTTTGAAAAAATATTATTGCTTCATCAGTTTTCATTTTTGCTACATTAACTGGAATGGGTGAACTAATGCCAAACATGAGAATAGTGAGAAACCTATGCAGTTGCTAAGTGTAAAGGACACATGCTAAACGCAATGCAGGGTCTATACTTTCTCTTGAAGGGGTTAAATATGCTGAGGTTCTGAAGGGTGTTTTACACGTGAAAGGACTCAGCACTACTTATTTATTTGTGACAGTTTTATGTCAGAGGATACAGAAAGAGTTTGGCAGTGAAGGATGAGTCATATAGGCTTTTCACTTGATGAAAGGTCATAAGTTTACTACTAAGTAAGAAGAAATTTTAGAAGATTTCTGCTACTGAAATTGGACCTACAAGCTTTGGATAAAAAAGATGAGAAATACCAAATAAGTAATTAATACAGCGTTCTTCCTGGACTCTCATGTTAGCTGATGAGCAATCTTTAGAATCTGTGTGTATATTCCAACAAAAAAAGCTGGAGTGTTTATAGGCTTCCTCTTGTAACCCCTGATGATTGAGTAATTTAGAATGCTATTTATTCATGGGAAACTTGTAAAGACTGTGACTTTCATGTGGAAAAAAGAATGGTCAAAAGGAAACACCCAGTGATGCTGATTTTAGTTTTTATTAAGACATTTTAAAAGTTTAAGTAAACATTAGATGTTTAATGTTTGTTAATAGGAGAAAGCAGGGTGTGTGTGTGTGTTATGTAACACTCATGCATCTTGGAATGACTTGTACTTGAAGTTTGCATTTACATTCAAACACTCTAGGTGTGTGGCTATTACTCAGCACCTACACCACCCATGAGGAATTGTATTTTGATCACACGTTAGCTATTTCAAAGAAAACAAATTCTTTAGCAAGAGTTGCGCCAACTTTTTCAACTCCTGTATAGTTATTAATTAGCAGTGAAATTTCAACCTGAGGTTTGGAATCAGATGATTCATATGATGTAATTCTAAGTACTTATAGGTTAGAACTTTTTTAGGTTTTATCAAAACCGAGCCATGGCCATGGAAGCATGTAGCACATGTGAGAATCATTAGCCATGTGCTGTAAAATAGGAAAACGTTGAGAAATGCAGTTCCAGAGCAACAGAAAACAAGTCAACTCTCTCACTCTTTCAATCAAAAGTTTTTCAAATATTTGAACTTGGTCATTATAGTTTCCTTAAATCATCTCTTTTCTTTTTTTTTTTTATTTATTTTTTCCCCCAAAGCCCCAGTAGATAGTTGTATGTCATAGTTGCACATCCTTCTAGTTGCTGTATGTGGGACACGGCCTCAGCATGGCCAGAGAAGCGGTGCGTCGGTGCGCACCCGGGATCCAAACCCGGGCCACCAGCAGCGGAGTGTGCGCGCTTAACCGCTAAGCCATGGGGCTGGCCCAAAATCATCTCTTTTCTAAGTCAAACAGTTCCTATGCCCTCAATCACTGCTCATTTGATGTGGTTTCTAGAAACTTGAATGACTCTGGTCCTCTACTCTGCTAACGCTCTGAATCATCAACACCCCTTGTAAAGCGCAGCACCTAGAAGTAAAATACTGCTCAGAACAGGAGCTGACCAACACACAAGACAGAGCTGGCATTTCTCCCTTCACACAAAGCAACTGCTCCCAACTTTCATGCATCAAAGGGGGGAGGGGCTTTTTATTATTGCTCACTCAACCCATATAGCCCATATTTTGAAAGATTTTCCTACTAAACTGTATTTTTAAAGAAACTATTTTCCCCAAGATCTAAATAATGTTAATACACTAGAATCCATGTATTTCCAAGGAAAACAAAGACCCTTATTAGCCCCACTGCAAGTAAACATATAATTACTATCAGGTTTTTGAAAATGTTAAATATTTTATAGATCTCTCCTGTCCCACATCAATTATTTTCATCAAACAGACCTAGAGGCCCAAGAATTTCAGGCTGGTAATCACTCATGTGACATATACAGTATTTCTGTGAACAAAGTTAAAAGATTGCTGTTTTATTTAAGAAACAGCTTTATTTGAGCATAATTGATATATAATAAATGGCACATACTTAAAAAGCGTAATTTGATGGGGTTTTTTAACATATGTATACAAGCGTAAAACCATCAGCAGAATCAAGATAACAAACACTTCCATTCCTCCAAAAATTTCCTTGTGCCCCTTTTAATCCATCCCTCCCTGCACCTCCAATCATAGGCAACTACTGATCTGCTTTCTCTCACTATAGATTGTTTGTATTTTCTAGAATTTTAAATAAATGGTATCACACAGTACGTATTCTCTTTTAGTCTGGCTTCTTCACTCAGCATATTGACTGGTAGATTCATCCATGTAGTTACAGGGCTGTTCTTCTTTATTACTGAGTAGTATTCCATTGTACTGATACACCACATTTGTTTATCCATTTGCCTATTGATGGACATCTGGGTTATTCCCATATTTTGCTATTATGATAAATAAAGCTGTTAAAATATTCATGTACAAATATTTTTGTGGACATATGCTTTGATTTCTCTTGGGTGAATCCCTAGGAATGAAATGGCTGGGTCGAATGATAGGTGTATGTTTAACTTTTTAAGAAACTGCCACATTGTTTTCTAAAATGGTTGTACCATTTAGAACTCTGAAAGTTCTATGAGAGTTCCAGTGGCTCCACATCCTTGACAGTATTTGGTATAGTCAGTCTTTTAAATTTTAGCAATTCAAGTGGGTGTGTAGTTGTATCTTACTTGGTTTTAATTTGCATTTCCTGGATGACTAAGATGTTGAGCATCTTTTTGTGTGCACACCAGCCATTCTTATATTTTCTTTTGTGAAATGTCTGTTCAAATCTTTTCCCTTTTTTTTTTTAAAAAAAGCAGTTTGTCTTATTATTGTGTTAAAAGAGTTCGTTCTACATTTTGGATTGAAGTCTTGCCAGATACGTGTTTTGTAAAGAATTTCTACCAAACTGTGGCATGCCTTTTCATTTTCATAAGTGTTTTTTTTTTTAAAGAGAAAAAGGTTTTAATTTTGATGAAGTCCAAATTAACAATTTTTTCCTTTAACTCTTTGTGCTTTTTGCATCCTAGTTAAGAAATTTTTGCCTAACCCAAGATCACTAAGATGTTTTCTTATGCTTTCTTCTAGAAATTCCAATGTTTTAGTTCTTACTTCTAGGTGTATGATCAACTTTTAGTTAAACTTTGTATATGGTGTGAGGTAAGGGTTGTAGTTCTTCTTTTTTTGTGGGGGAGGGAATCTAATTGTGCATATGGACATTTAATTGTTCTAGCACTATTTGTTCTAAAGATTATCCTTTCCTAACTGACTTCCCTTGCTAGCTTTGTCAAAAATCAATTGGTAATATATGTGCGGATCTAGTTCTAGTCTTTCTTATTCTCTTCCATTCATTTATACCAATACCACAACATCTTGATTAATGAGTCTTGGAATCAGGAAATGTAAGCTCTCTAGCTTTGTTCTTTCTCAAAATTGTTTTGGCTATTTTAGATCCTTTGAAGTTCCATATACATTTTAGAATTAGCTTATCAATAATTACAAAAAAGTATACCAAAATTTTGATTGGGATAGCACTGAATCCATACATCAATTTGAATCCACGGCTATAGTATTTCTCTCCATTGATTTCTCTCTTTAATTGCTCTCAGCAATGTTTTATTGTTTTTAGTGTACAAGTATTACACATCTTTGTTCAAATTTATCCTCGAGGTTTTGTGGGGGGGGATGCTTTTGTATACGGTATTTTAAATTTTTCTATTTCTGATTGTTCCTTGTTACTTTAGAGAAATAGAATTGAATTTGTATACTGATCTTGTATCCTGTAACCTTGCTAAATTTACTTTTTAGTTCTAGTAGACTTTGGAGATTCCTTATGATTTTCTATGTAAACAATTATGTCATCTGTGAAAAAAGTATATCTTCAAGTTAATATTATGTATAAGAAGCTTAAAACAGTATTCTTCAACTTCTCCACTCTCAGCCTTTATGCTACTACTGTCGTACATTGTACTTGTACACATGTTATAAAACCCAGAATATACTATTATTTAAACTTTAAACAATTATCTTTTTTTTTTTTTTTGGAGGAAGATCAGCCCTGAGCTAACATCCATGCCAATCCTCCACTTTTTGCTGAGGAAGACCGGCTCTGAGCTAACATCTATTGCCAATCCTCCTCCTTCTTTTCCCCCAAAGCCCCAGTAGACAGTTGTATGTCATAGGTGCACATCCTTCTAGTTGCTGTATGTGGGACGCGGCCTCACCATGGCCAGAGAAGCGGTGTGTCGGTGCACGCCCGGGCTGCCACTAGCAGAGCGCACGCGCTTAACTGCCAAGCCATGGGGCCGGCCCCTAAACAATTATCTTTCAAAGAGATTTAAAGAAATAAAGCAAGTATTTTATATATACTAATACATTTGCTGTTTCCTGTGTTGTTCATTCCTTTGTGTAGCTCCAAATTTCTATATAGTGTCATTTTCCTCCTGCCCGAGGACTTCTTTTTAATATTTTTTGCAAAGCCAACTCTGATGGTGATGAATTCCCTCAGCTTTTAGATGTCTGGAAATGTCCATTATTGAACATTTTTTCTTTTTTGCTGGGAATAGAAATTTGTGTTGATAGTTTTTTTTCTTCTTCTTTCATTAAGAACATCACCCCACTGTCTTCTGACTTGAATTGTTTTTGTTGAGAAACTTTGCTGTGGTTTTCTTCATGTTTCTTGTGCTTGGGGTTCATTCAGCTTCTTGAACCTATAGGTTTATGTATTTTTTTAATTTCTAAAACTTTGGGCCATTATTTCCTCAAATATCTTTTCTCCCCTTCATCCTCCTTCCTGTCCTTTTGGAACTCAAATTACAAATATGTTAGGCCACTTGAAGTTGACCCACTGATCCTTTGTTCATTTTTTTCCCCTCTTCTGTTTCAATCTGCATAGTTTCTATTGCTATGTCTTTAGGTTCACTAATATTTCCTTTTGCAGCATCTAACATGGGGTTAATCCCATCGACTGTATTTTTCATCTCGGACTTTGTACTTTTCACTTCTGGAATTTGAATTTGGATTTATTTTTTATGTCTTCCATGCTCATGCTTTCTTTCACCTTCTTGAATATCTGAAGTATATTTATAAGAGTTGTTTTACCACACTTGTCTATTAATTCTATTATCTGTTCCATTTCTGCATCCATAACTAATGACTGAGTTTCCTCCTCATTATGGGTCAAGATTTTCCTGCTTATTTACATGCCTGATCAATTTTTGATTGGCTGTCAGAAATTGTGAATTTTATGTTTTGGGTACTGGATTCTTTTGTATTCTAATATTTTTGGGCTTTGTGTGGGATGCAGTTAAGTTACTTGGAATCATTTAGATTCTTTTGAGCCTTGCCTTTAAGCTTGGTTAGGCAGTCCCAGAACAGCCTTTAGTCTAGGGCTAATCTGGCCCCCATACTGAGACAATACCCTTCTGAGGATTCAACTTGATGTCTCATATGTTAGGAAGTCTTTCCTCTTTGGAGGGTGAAAACACAAACTCTTTTGGTCCTGGGTGAACTCTAGGGATTGTTCTGCCTGATTCATTGTCCTTAATAGTTTCCTCATATGCATGCTCTGATCAACACTCAGCTAAAGACTCAAGAGGAACCTTCTACAGATTTCTGAAACTCTCTCTAATGAGTAGCTCTCTCCTCTCTGATACTCTGTCCACAAATTCTAGCCATCTCAGTACCTCCCAAGTCCAAACTGTCCCCTCAATTCAAGAAGATTACTAGAGTGTTTAGGTTCTCTCTCCCTGAACTGCAGTTGTAAACTCTCTCCCAGAAATAAAGCTTGAACAACCGTAGGGCTCACCTTCTTTGTTTCTGTTCTCTCAGGGATCACTGTCCTGTGCTATTTGTGTCAAATGTCTGAAAACCATTGCTTCATATATTTTACTCAGGTTTTTAGTTGTTTAAGATAAAAAGCTATATCCAGTCTGTGTTACTCCATCATGGCTGGAAGTGGGAGTTTTGTTACTGCTTTTTAAACACACTCAGGGCCAGAGTCTGCAGCCACACAGGTTGTGCACTGTACAACTCCAGAATACAATGTGAACACACCCTGCTCCTATCCCCAATCTAGATTTGAGTAAAATGGCAGCCCTAATCATACTGACTATTTATATTGAGCTTGTGGTCAATAAACTTCTTATCTGGATAAGAATAATAACTCAAATGCATATAATTCCTAATTTATAAATGTTATAGTCTTTTTGTTTGGCATATGAACAAGACTTCTCATCAAATAGATATAATAAATGGTTATTTGGTTCCCACAACAGACCCACAACATAATTGTAAGTGTAATGCCTATAGTAATCGATTAAAAACACCTAAGTAACATTTATAACATGGTTCTTGTGGGAAGACACAAGTGGAATTCTAACTAGAGATTCTAAGAACATACTTCTCTCATTTGTTAGTTTAGGGTGCACACACACTCACATGGAAGAAGGTAGGAGAACAAGGGTTAAGATTATAAAAATTCAGATGGGGGACGAGAAAGACCCTAACTTGTAAACTATATATTAACACAGGGACAGACCTCTTTTTACCCATCTAAAGGTTATATTACAGAAGGATGTTTTTAGTTAATATAGAGATTGACCTATGATGATAGCAAAACAAAATGTACTTACTCATCCAACTCTTCTTCTTCAGTTTTAGAACTATCAGCATAGAGGTACTTGCTCATGTCCACAGGCCTTATATTTTTTCTTTTTGTAGACTGGGGAGGAGAATCCTTTATAGTTACAAAGGTTTCTGGCTCATCGAATGGGTTCAAATACTGTGGTGTCTGTACCTCTTTAAAGAGATTATAGCTGTTATTATAAAAAGATTCTTCTGGTTTTTTAGGTGAAGCCGTTTCAGTAATTGGTTCTACAACACAATAGCAAAAGATGAATTAAATCCAATAATGTTATCTGATACTTTCTTATATTTTTAGTGTTTTCAAAAATAATCTTAAGTTAATAAACTCTATGGGGCTGAAAGAGTGCAAAGCAATAATATGTTTTAGAGGGGCTAAGATCAGAAGATGTGATATCTAAGATCTTTGTCTACTTTTCCAGGAATGATGCTCCCCCAAATGGCATCTTTGTAATGCTCTTGGAGTCTCTTAACAATATTAGCATTATGGTATTTTAATCTTGGAAATTTTAACCTTCTTAGAGGTATAATATTCTATTATTGCTTATTTTATTTCACCATGCTAGCTTACCATCCCAAACTGATAGTTAATAAATTTCTGCTTTTAAAAGAACATGCGATGGACTAAATCTTGAAATGGTCTTTGGTAGTTACATAAGCAGAGACCACTTAGGGATCTGAAAATTCATTCTTGACTGTATCAAAAATACATCTACAAAATAAGGAAAAAAATACACCCATATATCACTTAATTTGTTTTCACCAAACCTGCTCTTCAAAGAGCAGGTTTCTGTATGCTAAAAGACCTTAAATCTTTAGAGCTTATAATGACGTTTGATTTTTTCCAATATAATTTGAATCTAATCAATACTCTGTTTAACAATGCAAAGAAATATCATAAGAATTCTTAGGTCGAAAGTAGTACATTAAAATCATTCTGATAAGCTGATAGACATGTTACACCAAATTCTTCTAAATTTTATTATTTTAAATTTCAATGTGAAAACAAAGTTACTCTTAAAAATAAAACCCTGACAAAAAGCACTACAATAGTACCATGTCCTCCAACAATACTTAACAAAATTCTTAGTACTAGCCTTTTTTTTCTTCTATGTTTATTAATATTTTAAAACATAACTAGAATTTATAATAAAACTTCCAAAATTTGATTAGGGATTTTGCTGATAAAAATAAATATTTTCCCAAAATGGAGAAAAGTTTCAGAAAGCTAATAATCACAGTATAGTTTAAAAGTAATTTTAATTATGCCATGCAACTCTGACAATATTCTAGGAGAAGAAAGCAGAAAATTGATTATTAAAATTCTAAAGAAAAATAATTGTTTCATAAGTGACATTTCACACAATTGAATCTGATCAATTTAATCTGATCATCTTTCTGCTCCACGCTATTCACATGCACAACTTACTACTGACTGTAATTCTCATCAGAGACGTGGAGTGGGAGGTAGAGGGGCTCATCAGACTCTCTGAAGGTGAGGGCAGAAGAGCTGTATAGAGTGAGAAGCTACTCCCATCACCTCAATATCAGTATGTCCCACAACATACTTACTTGGTAGGCCAAACTAATGAGATTTTACTGCATGCCAGCTAGGTAAAATACTGTTTTCTTTAACATTAGAGCTTTACTATCTATTTGACCAAACTAGCAGAGAATTAAAAAATAAGCCCCACATAAATGTGTACATAAGGCTTTCTTTTTTCTTTAAAAACAATTCAGTGGAAGCTATCCAAAATTGCTGATCAACTGCAAGTGGTATTGAACACAATAATATTATCATTACAAACAAAAATTACTTAAAGAGTCTTTTAAAATAATCTGTTCCTGCCTTACAGTTCAAGAGAACTAGACTATATAAAGACTTTAAAGTACAGAAGAAAACTTGTTACCTTCTGTGTCAGGATCTCCAAATGGATTTAATTCTGCTACATCAGGATCACCAAACGGATTTAAATTCACAGTGGCCAAGTCCTTTTCTGCTTCATCCAAAAAGCTAAGTTTGTTGATAAGCTCTGAAAATAAACATATATGTTAGTTCACTATGGCTATAGTTAAACATACTTATTGATCATTCTGAAATATTTCAAACTGTAAAACGTCACACTAATAATACCTGCAAATAATAAGATACAGCATTTTACCAAGGACAGAATGTCATTCAAGTATTTTGTAGCATACCAACATTTTCAAACAACAAATACATATTTTAAACCAACAAATGCATATTAATTCAAAAATTATATCAGATACAGAACTAGAGAAACTTTCATCTAAATCTAATTTGATCCAATAAAAAAGTGCTGACATAGAGTTTTACGAAAAAAAATCCTTCACTCCTAAATATGAATAATTCAAAAGGGTTTAATATAAGCAAATATTTTAAAAACAATGTAGTTACAATATATGAGCTAACTGAAGAAATACTGTCATGTTATATGACCAATTATTATAAGATGTTTTAAAATCACTGCCTATCAAGGATCCTGATATAAGGTTTTGCTAAAGATGATAAGTTCTGTTATGTTGTTGTCTGTTGGTGCACTACAAATTACCAAAGAAAACATTCATGGAAAAGCACAAAGACACAACTGACAGCTAAGTACAGACAGAAGTCAAGAGGTAGCAGGTCACAGTAAACACAGGCAATCAGAAGCAGAAAGAAAGAAAGAAAGCTCTTAGACCTTCAGAGGAACTGGCTGATTTAGCTGAAGGCATATTTGCTTGCTTTATGCAGTCATCTTGATCTTCATCTAAGCTGCTCAGAGCATTCAATTGGTTTACAATTTCTGTAAACAGAAGCCAGTCGAGACAAATGTAAGGTAAGGTCATTTAATTAAAGAGTTGTAGAAGCATGCTGTTACTCAAAAAGACAAAGAGAGGGGATGTTTGGTTAATCAAGAGAATACATTCAGAGGATGTTATTTTGATGAACTATAACAAATGTATTTAACTGAAAGTTATGCTTTACTCATATTTTAAAATAGAAAACATTTTATTGTGAAAACATATTAGCAACATAACAACTATGTTAATAAACACAAAACAAAGATAATAAACCAAGAGGTTGACGTGGCTTTCAGCAACCACATTTTGCATTTGTAAAATAGTGCTTTAAATGCATGTTATTAAAAATAGAATAAAAAAATTCTCTGATACCATAGAATATATGTACTATTTGTTTTATAATATTCAAAATTTAAACTAAAGGTTTTAAGAATATATCTATATGAATCATGAATATAATAAGCATTTGTTCATGTTCTAGAATTTTAAAAATAAGCACAATATAAAAAAAAGCAGGCAATAGCTACTATTTTCTACTCCTGTTTTCTAAGGAATTAGTTCTTTTAAGGGAGCTCTTGAGTATTTTTGCTTTAGGAAATATAATTTAGCCAATAAGAGAACAAAAAAGATAAGGATAGAAAGAAAAATCTTAAAATAAGAATTCATTTTGTGCACAAATAGAATTCTTTTACATGAGTCATATATATTTTGCACAACTCTGAATATATGAAATTCTGATTCACTGGGTGAAAATTAGCTTGGAAAAAGATAATAAGAGCCTACTAGAGTATTCTAGCTAATCCTTGCTGTTTCCAAAGTTAAAACCCAGGAACAGCTTAGGTATTAGGACAAACCAAACAGATCCAGATCATAAGTGGGAAAGAAAGAAAATGGTTAGAAATAGAAAATAGTTGTAAATTTGGCATTAAAAATGCTGTTCTTTAACACTGTAAATCTAAGTACACATTCTAAATTTTATTTGAACCAAATCATAGAATACACAGTTGTAATAAGGTTGCTTTCGTCTTTTCATTTGTTGTTGAACAAATATTTATTTATCACTCTGTGCCAAGTACTATGCTTGGGACACAAGGATGAAAAAAACAGACATGGTACTGTCCTCATGAAATTAACTTTCTATAAAGATAGAAATTAATATTGAAACAGACAATAAATGACCACTAGAATATTAGGCGGTCAGAAATGTGTGTTATTTTATAGATCTTTGAGCTAAATACATATGGAAAGTTGATAAACTCATTCATTTCCCTTGTCCAAATGAAAAAATGTATTTTGCATAAGTAAAATTGCTTGAGATAGTCAAAGGAAATCATAGAAAACAAGGAGTAAACACAATTAATACCAACTCAACTCTTCATCTGAATTTGAATAAGAGCTGAATAGTCAGCCTTTATAAAGTGTCTTCTTTCATTTTATATTGCCAATAGTTTTAAACCCTACTCTGACTCAAATTAAAGTAGCAAATTTCTCAGTAGGTAGATTCATTCATAAGTTAGATCCTTTACCTCCCTCTACTACCCATTGCAACTTCATAATTTTTAAGGAAATATAATGGAGTGGAGGATCAGTGTTAAGTGATTACCAGCATATGATTGATTTTTTTTCCATTCATTACTAGTTGTGTATTTTTAAAAATGAGCAAAAGGTTCATTCTTAACTTTGAAAATATGAAAAAAGAAATATTAATAACAGAAGGTAACATTAAGCAGTGGGAAGGGCTTTGCATTTGTTATCAGAGTTAATTTTTTTTTTTTTTGAGGAAGATCAGCCCTGAGCTAACATCCATGCTAATCCTCCTCTTTTTGCTGAGGAAGACCAGCTCTGAGCTAACATCTATTGCCAATCCTCCTCCTTTTTTTTTTTCCCAAAGCCCCAGTAGATAGTTGTATGTCATAGTTGCACATCCTTCTAGTTGCTGTATGTGGGACGTGGCCTCAGCATGGCCGAAGAAGTGGTGCGTCGGTGTGGCCCGGGATCCCAACCTGGGCCACCAGTAGCAGAGCGCGTGCACTCAACCGCTAAGCCACAGGGCCGGCCCAATCAGAGTTAATTCTATTAATATTCATAAATATTCTGAGATATTATTACTAATATCCACATTTTATCATGTATATTAGTATCATTTATTTGCACTATATTCCCAGATATGTAATTACTAGGTTAAAACATGTTAAAATAATGCTCAAAGATTTGTAGTTTTCTTTATACATTTTATTTTATATTCTTATATATAATCTCAATGAAAGTAACCTCAATGAACGCACAAACCATTTATTTAAACATCTTATATAATGAACACTGTAGGGAATACTGAAGAAATATTAGACTTGGTCCTTACCTTCAACACATTAATATTGCCCCATAGAGTTGTAGGTACTATGTGTGCATTTATTTAAATACTATCGAGATGACTCTATTACATGACTAAATTATTTACATTTTAGTTTTTCAGAATATTTAGAATATTTCCTCCCCCTCATGACACTTTTGGTGATATCTAAAACCACTGATGACCATTTCCTCATTAATTAACCCAAAATAATTTCTTCTTTCCATTCTCTTCACTGATAAATTCTTTCCTATCCTAGTTTTCCCTATTTATCCATAGCTTAAATGAATGCTTACTTAACTCCTAGAACTTCCGCTTCTAGAACTTTCATTCATATTAACAAAGTTAAAAGGTAATTTTGATTATCTATACCAATACTCCCTTTATTTGGTATGCAAATAAATGTTAATCTAAATCATGAAAAGAAGCAACCTCCAAAGAAATACCATTTATCTATTTAATAAACATGTATCAAGTAACTATTAAATGCCTGTGATAGTACTTGCCCTTATGGTTTTATATTTTTGTGGGACAGAAAGACAGGTAAAGCAACAGACAGTGTATGATAAATGTTATGATTGAGATATGCAACGCAGACTATGTGAAACTGGAAGAGAGGCTTATAGCTCAGTTTGAGGTCAAGAAGGCCTCCTGGACTTTTCAAATTTAAGCTAAAATCAGACAAACAGACATCATTATTATAACTAAAATAAAAGAGCAAATGGAGGGCATTCCAGAAGGATGAAAAGGAGGAAAATGAGAACATGACATATTGGAGGAACTGCAAGTTGTTTGGGGTTTAAGACGCCAGGGATGAGGAAAGGAATGAGATGAGGCTGGCAAATGTCCTATCATGAAGCTTACTGGAACCAAACTAAAGAATGTGAACTTTATTCTGAGAGCTGTGGGACTCCACTGAGAGATCAAATGTAAATTTTAGAAACATCATTCTAGGAGCAACATGGTGGCAGTTTGAAGGAAACAGGATAGGAAGCAAAAAGATGAGCAGTTCAGTATCACCACTCCATGAGAGGAGGCACTCAATAAATATTTGCTAATTAAAGAAGAAATTAAGAAGAGATGGTTAATTTGACATGGGGGATGGGGAAAGGAATCTAGGATAAATGCCAGGTTTCTGTCCTAGGTGACTATGTGGATAGTAGTTCTAGCACTGCGATGGGGGCCTATTCAGTCTGGTCATAGCAAGCTATAGGTGTGAAACTTCTCATGGAAATAATTCAATTGGCAGTTCCCTATGTGGGTGTGGAGCCTAAAATACATAATTTTGTTAAGTATTTCTCCTTTGAAAAAAGTACTTTTCTGTTTCTTCCAAATTTCCTACAGTCAATGTGTTTTATATTTATAATCAGAAAAAAAATTTTTAATTTAAAAGATTTACAACAAAAATTTATTTCCAGAATTTTTTTTAAATGGGAAGCTTTCCCAGTAATATACCACACTGATTTAAAAAACTCCCTGGTCCAATATATTTATATAAAACTTATTACTTATGAAAGCCTTGTTTCACCAAAAATATATATGTTTGGAAAATGCTAGTAATGCTATGCAATAGCACAAACAAATTTCTACCCTAGCGCTACTCAAAATTGAGGAATAAACCCACAGTATAGTACTTTGAGTCATAGTAACAGTGTGTCAATCTGGACTTGCTTCACACTGGTGAGAATAAGAAGGAAAACTAAATCAGGGGCAGGCAATCAAAGCAAAGGGTCAAGTAATTTGAGACTACTCTACTGTTAGGAAGGTAAAAGAAGACAGAAATTGATCACCAGAGATTATCACACTGAACAAAAAAAGGGGGTTGGGGCAGTGGCATGAAGAGTAGGTGGTTTTTTCCTTTTAAGAAAGTCTGCAGTTGAGTTAAAAGAAAAAAAAATAATAAACTGCCTAGAGCTAGAACATACCTGCAAATCGTGCAGCATGCTCATTCTTCTCTCCCAAGTATAACAAGGCTCAGTACAGGTATATCTCATTTTAAGATAGTCTAAGATAGTAACATTTCAACTTCCTGGCAGAGATCAAGGTCCAAAAGACGTTACTTTCCTCACAGGCTTCAGTCTATAAATATTTGATTTATGGATACAACTAACAAGTTTAATAATGCCATTTTCAATGTCATAGTGGATCATAATGGGGAAGGAAGGAAGGGGCTGCCTCATGCAGAAAAGTAAACAACCAGTAGTCTGTCTCCCTTGATCTTCAAGTCCTCCTTCTTAATTAATTAATAAGCCTTAATGGCATATTAATATGATTAAGTTGCTCCCAAACTTTTTAAAAGTCTCTCAACCATTAGCCCCTTCTAGTTTGGCCAGTCTCTCCCAAGCTTCATAAGAAAACGTCTTAAAAACAAAGTAGTCTACAATTTCTCACCTATCATTTACTCTTCAACTCACTGCAATCTGCTTTTATCCCCACCTTTACGCATCTCCCTTACTGAAATAGCTCTCACTGAGGTCAACATTGTATATTCTAATTGGCAAATATACTAGATAGCTTTTAGCTCTTATCATACTTGGTTTCTGTATGAATAAACATAATTAATCATTTCCTCCTTCCAGTTCCTTCTGCCCCTTCCAAGACACTAGTTTCTCCCGGTTCTCCTACTCTTTGATAGTTCTGTCGGGGTCTCCTTTAATGACAACCATTCTTCCCTCTGCCTCTTAAACATTATTATTTTCTAGGACTCCATTATAGGTCCCATTCTTTTTTCCCCCCTAAATCTGCTCTTCCTGGAAGAATTCATCTACTCTCTTGGTTTAAATTAACACATAAATGCAGATAATTTTCAGATTTATAGTATTAGGCTTGAATTTCCTACTGCCTAGTGGGAATTTCCACGCTAATGACCCTAGACATTCCCCTCATATACTTAACATAGAAAAAAATGGAATTAAATAGTTATGCATCTATGTCATGTTCATCTTTTAACACCTAGTGGTTTTCAGCATACCTAGTACTTAATGTATGTTGTAAATGAATGAGTGAATGAACTGAATGAAAGTCATAATACTTGGCATCATGTTTATAAAGGCAGAAAGACATATAATATACCTTATTTTTAAATTATAGAAATAGTATACTTTTTTATCTATATGTCTGTCTATATCTTTGTCTATGTATCTATGTTTCATTTATCTCTAGAAATGTTATACTTTAAATCACCACCCCAAAATTTGGTGGCTTAAAACAACAAATTATTATTTCCCAACGGATGGTTCATTGCATTTAGATGGTGGCTGGGGCTAAAGTCATCTGAAATCTTGAACTGAGCTGGATATCAAATGGCTTCTTTACTTGTATTTTGGTGTTTCACCTCAGAAGGCTGGAACAACTCGGGGCTGGCCAGGCATCTCTCTCTCTCTCCCCTCATATGATCTGTCCATATGGGTAGTTTGGGGTTCCTCTCAGCCTAGCAATCTCAGAGCAGCTGGGCGTTGTGCATGGCAGCTGGCTTCCCCCAGGGCACTCATTATAAGAGGCCCAGGTAGAAGCTACAATGCATTTTATAACTTAGCTTTAGAAGTTACAAAGTGTCACTTCCACTGCATTCTACTGGTTAAAAGTGATTTACAGGAACAGCCCAGATGAAAGGGAGGGGACTACAAAAGGGCACGAATATTTGGCAGGCATGGTTCATCGGAGGACAATCTTTGGAGACTAGATATCACACAGTAGATCAATAAATCAAACTTGAAATCAT